>NW_008796222.1:4529446-4541186 GCF_000699145.1 Aptenodytes forsteri | reverse complement strand
CCCACCTCGCTACAACCTCCTTTCAGGTAGTTGTAGAGAGCGATGAGGTCTCCCCTCAGCCTCCTCTTCTCCAGGCTAAACAACCCCAGTTCCCTCAGCCGCTCCTCAGAAGACTTGTTCTCCAACAAGTCTCTTATACATGGGTTTTGACCTGTTCCCTGATGGTGTAAAGAGCCACTGAAGAAAAGTTGTAGAAGTATAGGTAAATTGAGTGAAGTACAGAAGTGTTAACATTTCCATCCTTCAGATGGTGTGTCTGGTAGATAAGGGTTTCCATCAGATGAAATTGGATTGTGTTTTTTATTAAATTCAATAGCTAGAATACTTGCAATGATGGTAACCTTTTTTTTTCCCACAGCTTCAAACATGCAAACCACATCTTCCCAGTGTATGTATGGAACATCTGGTCAGTTCCCTTGTCAGGAAAATCTGGAGTCCCATGGCCCACCAAGCAGAGATATGGTGTCATCTTTACCACCAATCAACACTGTCTTCATGGGAGCAGCTGCTGGAGGAACCTGAACTGGGAGAGACGTGTCAGTGCCTTAAGCTTACTTCCCAAATCCAGACATAAGGCTACAATGACAATCCCCTTCAAGTTGGTGGAATAGAAAAGTATTACATATAGGTGTTAAAGGAGCCATTTTAGAGATATTAGCAGCCCTCCACACAAAAAAATCGCTATATTCAGATTGGGTCCTGCTTGTGAATCACTCAGGATTGTTCTCACCATTACAGCTTTTCAGTCAGAAATTCAGGGTGAGCAGAAAGAACCAGTGATTCTTGCAAGCAAGACTAAGTTGTAAAGAAATGATTACATCTATTCCTAATTTATTAAAAATGCTATTTTAGTCTTTCACTTATATTTTTTTGTATAAAAAAAGTTTATTTAATGCCTGTGTTGCTTATTATTTATTAGGATCACAGAGTAACTGTTTACTTTCTCTTATTTGACAGATTGTCAAATGTATGCATCCTACCTCCTATGGAAATGTTTACAAGGTCAATTTTTACTGTTTTAAATGAAACTAAGCCAAATTCTTAAGTTTTTTATTGTTGTGCTGAAAGTCAATTTCAAATGTTTAGTGCCTACTTGTGTAAGTGAAAGTCCTCAGGAAATAAATAAAACATATTGTGGGGATTTTTTTTTCTTTTAAAATAAACTACTGTCTCTTAAAATAAAACCAACAAAACATGCAAATATCATAAGCCTACTAATTGCAGTAGCCTGCTACTGTAGCTGGATAACTGAAACAAATGAAACTATGCCAAAAAATGTCGTGGGATTTCAAAATTTTTTGTGGTATGAGCCCAAAACCTCTACTGGTGGAAATCCACAAAAAGATGTCCATCAACTTTCATGGGTTTTGGGCAACTGTGTATACTGAGGCCAAAAGTAGTAAAGATGACTAAAAAACATTGCAACCCTCCAGATCAGCTATTTTAATAAAAAAATATTTTACAAGTGCCATGATATTCTGTATACAAACATGCATTTATGTATGTTTCTGGAGAAGCCAGGTGAAGAATATTCACTGATGGTATTAAAGAGGACAGAGAAGAGAACAGACTTACAAAACAAGCTTCTTGCTACACATTCATGAAATAACAGATGTTACTTTATAATCAGATTGTCCCAACATCAGATTCAGATTTGGATTTAAATCCAGTCTTCTGAGGTTATTTGATGTCCATATTCCCATTCAGTCCATTGAATATATGCTGGATATTGTGGAATTAGATAGTAGGGTATTTTTGGTGGAAGAAAATGGATGATACCATGATGAAGTTTTTATTTCTAATCCTGTATAACTTCCTTTAGTGTTTTCTATCCTGGGGGGTTGGACTAGATGACCTTTAGAGGTCCCTTCCAACCCAAACTATCCTATGATTCTATGATTCTATGAGAAGTCTGACTGCATCAGAAAAGTAGTAAGGAGAAGTGACTGGGCTAGCGCATGAATAATTCCTGATATGAAATACTTTATGCAGAAATGAGACATCACAGTTCAGTAACTGAGATGTAGAAGACTTCAGCTCAATTGCTTCCTAATTCAGGGTGAAGTCTTGTGTTGCAACCAAAAATGCTATAATGATGCAGGAAAGTTTTGGTTTCAATAAAAATTCCCAATGACGTGTAGTGGTAATACAAACTGTTCAAACAAATATTTATTGGGCAAGGCTTTACAGCAAGTGAAGTAAGTACTGCAAAAGAGTTCCTTCTTCATGATTATTCAGAACAGGATGTGTTTTCTCCTAAAATTAGTGCTGTCAGGTTCCCCATCTAAGCGGGTCACACAGATTTCCTCTATAGTCAGTGAAGAGAGGGAGATCGCTCCCATTCCAATGAGATAAGATGGGGAAGGGCAGTACAAAGGGAAGGGATATGTCACTATCCTGAAATGCTTGGCTCCCTCTGCTGACAAATAGCATGGCCTAAATAATTACTTTAAGCTGGAAAAATCTCGATTGTTGAATTTAGTTGAGAGCAATATTTAGAATTTAGAGGAAGAGGCAGCCACTAGCAGACAGGGTCTTAGTCCATCAGGCCCTACATAATAAGCATAGTTGGTACACAGTGACTCATATGTGATTTATATGCATCATTTGCAGTCATTTTCTTTTTTTCACGTGAACCATTTTGCATTGTGGGTTTTTTTTTGGCGTAAATTACTTTATCTGCACTTTATCTGAGATAAGAAACAATATTATATCATTAACTGTGCAGATTCTTGTGATGGCTGCAAAACGCAGAGTAGCATGAAGTATCACGTTGTAAATTTCAGTTCATTATCAACAGCAAAGAGCACTAAAAAAATATTCTAGTATTCAAACAGCCAGTTAAGAGGAATCTCTCATAGCATTGCAGAACAAGACAAAACCATAATAATTGTAACTAGCAAAACCAAATGAGAAATTTCCACCTTATGACCCATTAGTTCAGTCAAATGTGTGGTTTGATGAATTCAGTAAGTTTTGTCTGTGGGAAATGAAATAATTTGTAGCTTTTGTGGATACCCCGTGGGAAGATTTTTACCTTTGGTTGTGTAGCAGCATTACAGTAAATAATATGAAGAATCAACGGAGTCGCCACTTGGTGGTCTTGTATTACTCAGTTCAGTTGCATTTTTGTGGATGCATTAATATGTTGGTTTTAATATATACATGCCAAAAAATCTGTGATTAAAAATTGTAGTGTCAAATGAATATTGCCTAAAGGAAAAAAAAGAAGCTTTTTTTTTCTGAGAAGGAAAAATGAAAAATTAAATCCTTTTGATCTATTTGCCAGTATCAGTGAATTTAAACTCGTGCTAGAAAAGGCAAAAAAGAGGTGGATGAACAGGTCAAATCTGCTGCCACTTCTAGAGTAAAACTGATTCTAATACAAATTATCTCAACCAAGACGAAGCAATATTGAAGAAGAACCGATTGTCTTGTGTGCCATGGTCCCAAGCCCAGCAAGAAATGGGGAAACTTACAGAATTCGTGCTGGAAGAGAAGTGCAGTTCTTCGACTCTGAAGGCAATTAGGACCATGGGAATTTTGCTCCAGACTGAAAATTAGCAAAAGAAAGTTTACCTTTACCTTTAGATGTGTAGTGAAAGCACAGTGTAATTACTTGTAAAAAGGGTGGAACTGCAATGAACTGGGCGTTGGACACTGGTTTGATGCAGTCGGTTCCTCCTGCGTACTCCACAGTGAACCTGTGTATCCTACTGCCATCCCACGTGCCAAATGCATCTTACCGGTCTGATCAGCATCCTGCCAGCTGTCTCCGTCCAGTACGTGAGTGGTCAGTGGCCACAGAGAGGAAGGGAGCCTGCAGCGCGGCGGGTAGAGATGAGCCGTTTAGCAGGTCCTTGTATTTAAGGCAGACTATTAGAAGATCACAGATACGCTGGAATGGGAACAGATGCTTTATATGACACAGCGCAGTGCCGTTTCCCTCCGTGTGGGATCAGAACTGAGCAGACTTTAGGCTTATGGAGCAAGTGGTCCAGAGATGAAACAACTACAAACACCCCCACTCTTAGAGCACTTAAAGAAAAACTGTAGAGATTTTATTACTCTTGGAAAAGCAGATATTTGACACTAAAGAAACTGAATCTGTTAGGAACAGAATCAAAGATCAGACAGAGAAATACAAGAATCTGTAGAAGCAAGAGAGTAACAATACAGGTCATTAATGCCATACCTCTGGACAAAGACGTGCTGCTACAGGCTGGAAGACCCACAGCAGCCAATACTACTGTGCTAAAATAAAAAGGGCCATCAAGATAAACTTAAAATTGTTGCGGCTGCTTGCTAGTGATTAGATCCAGGTAACACATGAGGCCTTACCTGGTTTTGATAACTGGGAAGAGAGATTAGAGCTACTTTTGGGGCTGATATGCCCCAGGTTGTAAGTAACAGCCTTTTGTGTGAATAGTTTTGGGCTACGATTTAATTGGAATCATTAATCTAGCTTTAGGGATAGGATTAGATTTTATATTAGCCTTGGGGATAGAGTCTGGGCAAGGGTGGGCTGGCTAGTATGGGCCTTATGACTGTTGCAAATAAAGGCCTACAAAGCTATACTAAATTGACAGTCTGAAACAGGTCACAGCTCTAGCTTTTACGATGAACTCTCTCTGTAGGATTTGGGAACAGCTACAACTGGGCTTATGGGCTTGGATTCAGGGTAGTATGTTGGATGAGCCTGCATAATGCCTGAGCTTGGTTTATAGCTCTTGCCAGTAGGGCCTGCATGGTATGCTTAACTTAACTTAGTTAATTCAGGAAAGTTTGCTGCTTTCTTAGTGAGGTACTCAGGGTACTTAAATCTGAGTTAGCTTTGGCATTGGGGTTAACTTCAGGGGTTGGGTCAACATGAAGCTGAGACCATGGGTCAATATTGGATTTAGAAGTGGCCATCAAGCTTGGCTTAATGCTGCTGCTTAGAGGGACCCACAAACTGTGCTTAGTTCTAGATAAAATAGGATATAGGGAGACCAATATAGATTCATATTATAGTCAGAATTAAAATTAAGATTTGCTTGGGCAGGAACTGGTGAAAGTGGGTTGTTTCTGCATTTAGCAGGGGTTGTTGAGCTTATATGAAACCTACTGCCAGACCAGGTGATCTAGATATGATTCCTTCAAGGTCTAGTCTTAAGAGTAGACTGAAAGTTGATTTGAAATTTACATTTGGAAATGAAAGAAGATGAGCCATGTAGGTTAAAGCCAGGTCTAGAAGAAATTGAGGGAGACTACTTTGAGGGTTTAGGTGATGGAGATCACATTGTCAGTCATACTTCTGAGGCTGTCAGTGGGGAATTTAAAGACATGGTTGGGGTTCAGGCCAACATGAAGCAATGAATCTGAACTAATTATGAATTTAAGACCTGCAAGTATCTATGCTCATTATTGAAATTAGCAAGAGTCACTGACATAGTCATGAGCTTCAGCTAAGAGTTAGAATAAAAGGCTAGGACTAAGTTGGAATAAAAGGCCAGGACTAGGTCAGTAATGCTGTGAGCCAGGATCAATGCACTTCTAAGTAGTCATTAGCTGAAGCCTCTCTGATGGAAAAGAGATGCATCTTTCATAGCCTAAGACGAGAACGATATCCTTAATGGAAGGACTGTAGGTATTTGTAGCCTCTAGAGAGATGCTGCGTCATTGCTAATGATGAGACCTCAAGTAATCAACATTACTAGGATGGTGAAGGATCAGGAAAGCAGGAGATCCTACCACAAACTATGCTGCTTCCATGGCCACCAGACATTTGCAGCAATTACAAGGCTCAGCAGGATCACTTCTGACCAGGACCTGAGCCTGCAAACAGAGGCATGAGCAGGTAAAAGAGGAGAGAAGCAGGGCCAGGATCTGAAATGGAGGGAGGCAAAATATCGTGCCCATTGCATAATTAGCGACACCAGATACCATTTCTCTACATTTTGGATTCTTTGTTGTTTGCACAGTTTTTTCCCATTTAACAATGGCTGCATGTTACAATGCTGCATGGAGCAATGGTTACACAATTGGAAACACGTAAAATATTATATTAGTGGCTGAACTAGGAAAATCTACTTCCCTTCCTTTTGGCTTAGTTGATTATTATCCTTGACCAAATAAAGGGCCACATGTTCATACTGCCCTTGTGCCCTTGTTGCTACAGTAAAAAGAGACATACAGTAAAATTGTACATTTAGAGTTTGATATTATATGCCTTTTTATTCTTGTCATATTTAATGTTCTCATATCATTCAGTTTTGTTCAGAAGCTGACTTTATTGATTAGTCACCTGTTTCACATCGATACGTAGAGATCACTCAAAATTTAATTAAAATGACATCTTTTAGAAAATCTCCACTACAGTAAAAATACCAACTGTATGTAATACAGGGGTGGACAATAAACAGCCCTTCCTTTCTCTCTAATACAGTCTTTACCAAGACTCATCTTCAAAGTATGATCAGCCTTCAAAAACTAGCCCAGACGCAGAGCATCCTCAAACAGCATCTTTACTTTGACTCTACACGTTTTTTTCACAAGTAGGTGTGCCATCCACTGACTGATATACTGGATCATTCCTCCTCCACACCCAGTCCACAAGGCTATGAGTTTCTGACAGTCCCCAGCTTTCAGTTCTTGGTAAGTACTTTAATTTTAGAGATCACATGGCCAATATCCAGGCATGCTTAAGATAGCAGTTATCCAGCTTCTGGCTCCTGAAAAGAGCTGATGAACTACCTTCAGTGCCCTAGATATAACAGTTCTCTTTCAGTTCCATTTCTGAAACTAGAGAAATACTTGTCATTGTATAATTGATAGTATGGGCAGTTTTAAAATAATTTTACAAGAGAATATAAAAAATTACCTACACTATTAAGTTCCTTCTAAAGTTGAAAGGTGAATTTCATTCTAAATGAAGGGTCTGTGGAAAAATCTAGGGAAATTAATTTTTAAAAGAGTAAAACATTGAGGATGAGACTAAAATGGACTCAGTCCATTGTACCAGGGATGTAACACTTTGCTTAAATAAATAAATAAATATGAATCAAGCCACAGATTAAGTTTGATATTGAGCTATTCCAGCTGATCATGGTGTTTGCTCATTTGGAAGAAAATCAGATCTCTGATCCTGCTCCAAAGTTTACATGAAGTGGAACAGTGCCATCAGAAGAAACTAGAGACATATCTATATAGTCAGCTTAGTTTTCTCCTCTGCTTTGCAGAGTGGTCTTTATCTCCTGATTATACAGTCCATCCTGTATAACTGCTGGAGTACACCCTGGCTTCACCCTCCAGCCAAGCAGTTCCCTCTGCAGGAAGATAGTATAGATCAAAAGTTTGTCCACTCCAGGGTCCACATCTACTCTACATCATCAACGTGAACCAGATTTTCCTCCCCAGCCCTTCACAGTCTTCCAAGAGTAGCCTTGCAGGTCTCCTGCTCTCTTCAAGGAGCTGGGAATGAGGTTCACACTACTTCTGCCAGCAGTCAAGCCACGATCTGTCACTGGTAAGTGATATGCCCCTGAGTCCCAGACAACTGAGACACAAGCAAAACTCAACTATTTAGGCCTGGAACTGTGTCCCTCTCTCGTCTACCTCCAAGCAAAGTAAAGTCTGGCAGGTGGCTGTCCCCAAGGGGTGCTTTTGTTCAGCAAATCCCTTTGCTTAGCACTTGTTGCTCACACAGATTATTAGAGTTGTGGCTCACATGATTTCCATGTGAAACATGAGCCTCTCCACACATCCTATGGGGATCATAGATGCCTCAGTTGGGGTTGAGAAGTCTGGCTGGCAACAGGACATGCAGTAGTTATGCAGTAGAGCACATGACAAGCTTTAAGTCCCTTCATGGCTGTTGGCCCTGGAAAGTTTCAGTGCAGACTGCGAGGTCAGGGTGAGATGTTTGCCCACCTGCTTGAGCTACTCTGTGAGCCCCAGCCCCAGGCTGGCTGCAGCCCTGCAACAACGCAATCAATGAGAGTTGACACCAACCTCCAAGAAATACTAGTCACTTCACAGAGCAGATTGAACTGGGCATCACACAGCATCTCAGCTGAAGTTGGATGATGTCCAGACAGTGTGCAGTGGAGAAGATGTGTTTAATCAACATCTGGCTATGCGTTACATGCCCTGGGGGCTAAGCTGAGAGGTGACCAGAGAGATAAGCTAACAAGTGCCCGAGCGTTTTTGAAAATGGAGTTTGGAGTTTAGCTTTATTAACACTGTTGGGTGCAGAGAGCTTTTGATACATATGAGGATCTAATCCTTAATTCTGTGAGTAATAGAAGATACCATCTAAAAATATCCAGGCATCTAATTTATAGAAAACTTACTTCTATAGCAATACTTACCTATCTATCTTTAAAGAAACAGATCTTCACCCTTGCAATGCTGAGCAGAACAACACACGAAAACATGTAAGAAGCCCGTGAGACTGCGGGTCCAACGCTTGAAAATACTAGCCTCCGTTCTTTCAGCTTATTGACAATTCGAAAGGTAAGGTAAGGCTTCCACATCTGCATTTAGTTTCTCAAGTAAGCAAACAGTTCTTCTGAAGTGTTGCGCACTCAGCAGTTCCTGCTGCCTGGCATTAACGAAATGGCTTTGCCAGGCAAGCGCATGCTGGACAGCCACAGAGATACAAACAAAATTCACAGAGTGGGGGTGGGCGTGGGGGGGGCACTTGGCTTGCTTCATGTCACTGGCCTACGGTAGCACCGGGTGCAATGCTACAATTTTTCACAACAACTACAGCACGGTACAAGGGTCCTTGTTTAGGAAAGGAAACAAATAGAAACATGCCATATCTTTACAAGGGGAATAGAAATTAGCGAAACCCAGTATCATTGATAACAGTGGTTATTGCTGTCAGACGGGATTGAATTAAATGGAATTTCTCACCCACCCACAATCACACTGCATTGAACAATTTTCTTTCAGCCTCCAGGAACTTTGAAGAAATCGTCACTTTCCTGACACAGGTTCATGAAGCGAGGCAGTGGGGCAGGTCATGTAAGACACACCGAAGGGTGGCCAGCCCTCTGTCTACATGCGCAAATGCAGCCTCAGGAGTCCCGGTGTGCTTGCACTGCTTAACAGCAAAAATCTGCCTCTCTCAAGCACTGCTTTATATGCTGTCCCCAAAAAGAGCTTCAGAAGCTATAATGCCAAACAAACTTAGGCTGAGTCAAAGCATAGGTCTACACAACGTGTGTGACGGGCATGACACATGGGAGAACAATTGGATCTGATATTTAGGTATATAGAACATTTGCTGTCTGATTTAGCACTTTCATCTGTCCTGAAAGAAAATTCTTCTTTGGCAAACTAGAACAAGAGAAAACAAGTGAATTCTGCTCAATACAACTGGGAAGATCCCCTGCCACTTGTATCTCTCTCTTTTTTTTCAATACCTCAGGTTTATGTGACAAGATGTGAGAGTGCATTTCTCTCACACACTGGTCAAAAGAGCTCTGCCGAGCTGACTGCCAGTGAGAAAATGTAGGTGAACACACAAAACTAAGGCAAGATGAAGCAAAATTAAAAGACGTTTTTAACTAAGGGGCGCACAAAGATGTCTGACCTAGTGATTTAAATTCAGAGCAGCAAACTAGGAATCAAGAATCCAGACTTCTGATTAACTTTATATATGTACAATAGGAAAACCCCTACTTTATCTCCGCACATGTTCAGCATGCATTTGGATCTGCTGAAACTGCACACCAAACCAACCTGGTGAAACAAAACAAAACAGAAGAATTCCGCACAACTAGGAGGAAGGAAAAGATGCTGTTAATTTGTTTTACCGATACAGACAGCCCAGGTTTTAATACCTAGCAGTATTACTATCATAACTGTTTTGGCTAAGATCATCTTTTTTGCATTGACCTAGTTACACTGGTGAAAGTCCAGAATTTGGTGTTGCCAAGTGTAATGCTCATTTCTCTGGGAATGCCAGATTGTTATACCCCTGGAATGGTTTCCTATGGCTTTCTCCATACTGACTTAGTGCAACTTGCAGGAGTAGGCAAATCCTGAGGGATTTGTCCAAGATTATACAGGCAGTGGTGCTACTGTTTGAGCAGCATTGAGAACTTCAGATACAAGGTGTTGGATGTCCTGGTCAGGAAGGGAGATACACAGGTAGGCCAACAGACACAAATAGCTTCACAAAATCTGCTGCTCTGTCTTCTGCCTTAACCCTTTCTTCTGTTTTCTTTCCCTAAGCACAAAGAGCTCAGTGGTTCCCCACATGAGCAATCCCGCTTGCCAGGCTCTACCCTGGTAGAGCTCAGGCTCCATCCCCTTTCCTTACTTCTCCCAGTGGAAGTCCCTGGCGAGGGCCGAGCAGTCAGTCAGGAAAGGGAGGTGCCCCACTAAGAAGCCCTCTACTTTGCCCCTGGGACCAGGAGCCAGGAGGAGCCAGGAGTGGAAGTCCTACGTGCACCTCCCCTCGCAAGGAGCGAAAGCTCCGTGAGCTTTTGCATGTTGTCTTAGAAAAAGGGAATTATCCTCATTTTCCCTTTCTACCCCCATCGTAAGAGGGGCTTTGCAATTAAAAACACGATGGCGTTTTGCTCCTGGAGAGGAGGGGTGGAGCGGGGGGTGGGGAAATCTCCCATGTACCATAACAGATGGTTTAAGTACGGTGATTACAAAATCCTGAAGTTAAAATAGTTTAATTACAAAGTCAATACTGCCTCCAACCTCTGCTAAGCCTTTAGTGTAAAAACAACAGACGGTATAGTGCAAACGGTAGGACAATATTTAACCAGAACTTTGCATTAGCTACTGCAGTACAGCTCTCCATCAGGCCTTCAGCAAACGGAAGATCAACTGATTTTCCCAGCTTGTATTTGTTAACCATCTCTGCTTCAGTATCAATGGGTGGCTGTGAGGAGCCACAAACAAACCTAAGGAAACAAACTGCAATACTATACTGCAAGCTGAGGCTCAGCAAGGTTGTATGTAAAGTCCAATATTGCAAGTGTACAACTGAGACAATTATTAGCACCTTACCAGGAATTAATACAGAGGTAAAAAAGAGGAGCAGGTAAAGTTATTTATGTATAAAATGAAAATAAAATTCGGTGAAATAAGTAACGTTTTATTTTAGACTACGGATTTTATAGAAAAAATAACAGGACATGGGAAGGCACAGGGAGAGGAAAATTTGGGGATGATTTCAAATGACACAGATTTGATCTTTCACATGCAGGGAAAGCAGCAACTCTATATGCATGTTGTAGGAAAGTCTCACTAAGCTATGCTCTTGCAGCTGAGAGCCTTGGTCTTGGTCTTCACTGAGTGTGTACATATTCTACATATTCTTTAATAGTGACAAACCCTCCCTCTGTTGGCTTGCACCCCTTCTAAACATCAACTCAAACATGGAGCCAGAAGAGTCAGAGGAAGTCTGGCTCTGTTTTGTTAGCAATATGCTAAAATCTGGTCCCATCTGCCTCCATCATAGAATCATAAAATCATTGAGGTTGGAAAAGACCTCTAAGATCACCGAGTCCAACCATCAACCCAGCACCACCATGCCCACTAAACCATGTCCCTAAGCACCACATCTACACGTCTTTTAAATACCTCCAGGGATGGGGACTCCACCACTTCCCTGGGCAGCCTGTGCCAATGTTTAACCACTCTTTCAGTAAAGAAATTTTTCCTCACATCCAATCTAAACCTCCCCTGGTGCAACTTGAGGCCATTTCCTCTTGTCCTATTGCTAGTT
>NW_008796222.1:4525713-4529130 GCF_000699145.1 Aptenodytes forsteri | reverse complement strand
GACCGACACCCACCTCGCTACAACCTCCTTTCAGGTAGTTGTAGAGAGCGATGAGGTCTCCCCTCAGCCTCCTTTTCTCCAGGCTAAACAGTCCCAGTTCCCTCAGCCGCTCCTCATAAGACTTGTTCTCCAGACCCCTCACCAGCCTCGTTGCCCTTCTCTGGACACGCTCCAGCACCTCAACATCCTTCTTGTAGTGAGGGGCCCAAATGACACAGCGTAAGATACCCACCGTCAATACTACGTTCGAAGCACTGTGAGACACCGCTCTGTTACCAAGCTGGATGGGTAAAAGCAGGGTCTGACAAGCTGGTGACGAGAAATATAGACTCATGAAAGTAAAAGCAAAAATAGACAAGCGGGAGATCATCTTCAATGCCTCTTCTTACCACTGACCCTCACTGACCCCAGAGCAAAATCAGAAGCTAAAGCAAGAGGGAAAACAGGCTCCAACAGTGACACTACAACACGGAGGAGTTCTCACAAGTGTGTTACCCCTTTATAATTTTTTTTATGGAGTTTGAGAGATGAAGAGTAACTTCAGGTGTCTGAGATTGTATTTGCTAAGTCAAATGAGAGTTTCTAGTAGCTGATCTGTTTTCCTGGGGTTCTTAATAAGTAACAGCATTCAGGACAGAGAGCTGCACTGGCTAAAATGGGGGGGGAAGGGAATCTAAAGGAAAATAATTTTTAATCATTGAGAGGAAAGAGGAAAATTCCTAGGGCCTGATCCTGCCAATTGCTGCATATTCCAGTCCTGCTTTTATTAAATTATCTTTACATATATGAGTAGATTCATCGACTTTCAATTAAGACTAAGTGCAGGCTAAAGTGCTTCATTTCATTAGCGTGGAACTGATCCTCTGTAATAACAGAAAAAACCATAAACTAATGTTCTGTTGGAAATCATAGCATGACTGGCATAGCACTGACAACACAAAAACAATTTGAATTATTTCTTTATATGAATAGAAAATATTTGTATTTTTTCCTAGAATATGATAATAAATGATTTTGCTACTATCTATAATAACAAATAGCCCTTTAGAGCATATTTTAGAGGTCTTCTGAATTTCTTTTATTCTCATGCTTGCCTCCCTTTTTTACCCTAAGCATGTACTTGTAGCATGTACTAGATAACTAGGAAATCAATCCAAAGAAATAAGGCACGGTCATAGCATTTTAATAAAACTGAGCCCAGGGCAGAACCCAGAAGTTTGTATCAGATCTTAGACTCTCCCCGTAGCGCATGTGGGACACAATCGTCGTGTCTGCTCCTGGGATAATTCTGTATTTAAACCAGTAATTCTTTAATGACTGCTCTCACCCAGAACCACTGGCCCTGATGCTCAGCGCCCAGTTCTGGGAGCGGGACTCTTCTCCACCAGGAGAGGAAGATGACCCTGGGCACTTCTTGCCCAGGCAAATACCTTGAGGGAGAAGCTGTGAAGTGAAAGCACCACCTCCTTCTCCTGAACCCCGACAGGAGCTAAGGACTGAGGCTGCCTTTTCTGAAGAGCCAATTCCTACTGGAATTGGTGCATAGTGATGCTTAGGAGTTTGGGTACCTAAAGTCCAGCTGAGGTTTGGTACCTAAGCACTCCTCATCTCTCCTGAACTGACACTTTACAACTGGTTCTGACTCTGTTTTTTTGCCCCAATATCACATCAAGCACCCACTGTTTGGAAAGGGCCTTGTATCCTGAGCAGGGTACAAGAAAGTAGGGCAATTCAATTGATTTCAGGCTATCATCATTGCTAGATAGGCACATCACCAGGAAAAGCATGCTAACATAGCAGTTATAATGTTTTTCAAGAAACACAGACCTTTAGAAGAAAGTGCTCCTGGTGATCAAGTACAATAGTGCTATTAAGTCAGGCTGCCCGACAGTAGCTGTTTCACATGATGCATATTCAGGATAACCTCTGTGGGCCAGCTAGAAACCATGGCATCCAAATTCTGCCTCACTAAATGTTGATTTCAGTAGGGATTTTATGAGTAGATCAGGCAGAATTTGGTCATAATGACGGGAGCGTTGACTTCACACACTCACATGAGACTATTCCTGCAGCAATAATTCTTCGTAGGAGCTCTGCACTCTGAAGACGCCTGATTTCACTCTGAACTCGTTGGCAAGGCTTTGGATACAAATTGCCAGCACAAGGACTATCAGTGCCGTCATTGCTGTTACCGGCGCTCTCAAAGCACTTGGTGACGCTGCCGGGGATTACGGCCCTGCTGTGCTGGCGGCTCCTCAGGCGCAGAGAGGAGGAGGAAGGCAAGTTCCACCACCCAAAGCTCACCCTCTGAAAGTTTGGAGGTGAAATGGCAGTGCAGGCTTGTTCAAGGCCTCACTGAAAAGCAGGGGATCTGAATTCAGCCTGAAATATACCTATGCATTAGAACACAAAATACATTTTTAATAGAGGAAGATATGTTTAAAAAAGCTAAGCAGTGGAAAACCTGTTGTTGTAGACCTGACCTTTTCTTCTCCCAACAAACATTTACCCAGAGTTGTCTCATGACTGGTCGACTTTTGTAATCCATTAGAAAGTGATGCAGTTGCATGACATGATCAAACACCAAATGCAGCAGAAAGGCCATAACTGTATCTAAAAAGTCTTTGCTTTGTCAAAGCCTTCCACTAATGCTGGCAACAAAATTATTGAGGTCTATAATAAGCTGCTCTCTTGTCAAATAAGCCTCCTTACAAGCAGCGTTAAACTTTATATCTGCTTTTAAATGAAACACTTTGGGTTTATTAATGTTTCCTTTCCTCTCCAAATTTCTTTGTTGAGAAGAGGTGCCAGAGGAAATGTACTAGCAACAGTAGGATGTGGAGTATAGTTTAGAATACATTAAGCATATGTTGATGGGGCCATTAACAGAGTTTATAGATACCACCACCTGTCTCTTATTCCACTTGCCATTACTTTAGTGACAGAAAACATACTGTAAGAGAGGTGATATGCTACCATTAAATCTTTACTCCTGTATTAGAAGGAACATAGTAGCAAATTCGTGCCTTATTGCTAAAAAGATTTTCCAATAATGGCTCACTTACTGAGATAAATAAACCTGAATAAATAAGGGAGGTAGGGGCTAAAGAATAAATATCAATCTGTTTTTTGTTGCAAGAAAGCCACTGAATATCTGAGAGAGAAATACTTTGCCATTATAAATGTACAGCGGGGCAGTTAACGTTTTACTTGTTCCTTTCAAGCTAGCAAGCGTATCCCTTAAATGATTACTGCAAAACGCACTCTTAGAGCTACCAAATGTAGGTAGGGGTTTTTTTTTGCCTTCGGGCAAAACAATTACTAAAATAAAAATAAAATAAAATAAAATAAAATACTATACAATAAAATAATATGAAATAAAATGAAATAAAATAAAATGAAATGCAATAAGATGAA
>NW_008796222.1:4498588-4525579 GCF_000699145.1 Aptenodytes forsteri | reverse complement strand
GGAGCCGCCGGAGGAGCGGAGGGCGGGCTCACGGCCGGCAGCGTTTTCTTCTAAATCTGCGGTCAGAACTGTGCCCTGCTTGCCATAACACCGTGGCCCGGTGTTACTGCTGCCGGGGGGGACACACAAACCCGAAAAGCACCCTTGGCGTCATGGGCAAAAGGGACGTGTGCCACAACCGCGCCGTCGCTCCATGCGAGGGAAAGGAGGAGCGCCAGTGGCAGGGAGGCGGCTGGTACGGCATCGTCTGCGTGGGCGGGGAGCGGGCAGGGGAAAGAGAAAGGTGAAAGTCACAGTACTGAGATGGGGAGAGGAGATCGGGCAAGGACCCACAAGCCTCAGGTTGTACCTTGGACGTGGGCAAGTAGTGAATGCATCGAAAAAGGTGGGTTTGGACATGTCAAAAAAAGCCTTTCTAAAAATCTAGGTTGAATTTCCCAAAAACTTTAATTCAGAAAATGTTCCTTAACTCCCCAGAATGGGCAAAGCCTTTGTCCAACCTCTCCTGCTGGGGCGAACAAAGGAGAGCCCTGAGCGGGAGCACCTCCCGGCAGCTCTGGTCCTCCTCCGAGTCCAGCCTCAGTGCACGCTGCTCACGGGTGTCCTCATGCCAAAGAGAGTGGGCGAGAAGAAAGGGACGCGGTTCCTTGCAGAGCAGGTACCTGCATAGCTAGAGGTCAAAGGCCATTTACTGTCCTTCTGGAAAGAGAAGGAAAAAGGTTGCTAGCCTTCGTCTCAGCCGGCTTTCAGCTGGGGAAGCCTCAGGTTTGATCAGGAGATGGCAGCACAGTCTTGGAAAGCTCGGAAAACTCCGCCACACATGCTCCCTGTTAGCAAAATCCCAGGAGGCTCAGGGAAGAAAAGCACCCTTGTGCCCACTGGAAGAAGAATTTAAAAGGGAAAAACACGCACGTGTCCAGTAAGTATTTGGACTGAATTGCAAAGAACCCAGTTAAAGATCAAAGCTGAAATTGCATCTGTGCATCACAGGAGTCCTTAAGCGTGATACTGGCAGCACACCCTTCTCCAAAATGTTGCAACCTCCCAAAAGGAAAAAAAAAAAAAAAAAAAAAAGGGCGGGCGCAACACCCTTCTCCAAAATTTTTAAACCCCCCACAAAAGGAAAAAAAAAAAAAAAAAGAAGGGCCGTAGATACCACTGTAGACTTCATTGCTTCTGTGCTGCTACCAGTTTATATGGAAGCATGCACATGTCACCGACAGAACCATAAAGCTTCATAATAGAAAGATAGAATTGTGATATTTCTCTTCCCTGTTTTCCAGTATTTGTTTTAAATGGGTGAAAAAGAGGATTTAAAAATCTGCCAGCCTGATAAGCAGGGATTTATGTCAGACTCGCAAAGAATCTGCTCCTTGATGCACACAGAGCTGATGCAGTTTTGCTATAATCTTTGCTTATTTCATTCCAAAAGAAAAAAACCCAACAAAACAAACCTGTAGAGAACATAAAGTACCCGTAGCAAGGTTGTTGCTAAGTCAAACAAACTTGAGCAAAACTAAAGTCACTACAGGCAGGCTGTTTCTGACTTATTCCTTGACGAACTTTCAATCGGAAGCTGCAGGCAGAGGTATTATTTTCAAGCCACGTATTTTGCTTCTCTCTTGCCCCAGACTCCAGGCTGGCTCAATCTGTGATTGAGGAATTCCCATAGACCTGCAGGTGTTGCCAGGAAAAAATTTTGCAATTCATTAGGTGGTGCTGAAAGACTTTGCTGGAAGTGCCGTCGTGTTGACCCTGTCAGCGTTTTCTAGAGCTGGTCCACCTGAGAGCGTAAGGAGGGGAGATGCTATTGGAAAAGCTGTTTGGAGTTAGTTTGGCACCAGCTCTGGCACCCTAGCCAGATTCAAGACCTTTTGGTATTCGCTGAATATACAAATCAGTGCATGCAACCCCTTTTGTTGCTCTCCAACGTATTCATAGATCCATCTCATTTTCTGACACTTTATTTAGTATTGGAAACATTCAAAGAGCGTAACAAATGGAAATTTAGGGTTTAACCAGATTGTATCAATTGTTGGTATTGGAACATCAATGGAGCTCAAAGAAGTTTCACTTGGCAGGACAACTGCACAAAAGCATTTGATGTTGAAGCACAAGCTATTTTCAAAGTTCATACACACAAAAGTGTTCAAATATAGGCAAATCAAAGCCCCAGTATTAATGAAATATGTTCTCATTTCATTTCCATTTGCCAACTATTTAACCTGGTCAGGAGACAAATTCACGTGGGATTAATTCTATGGAGCCAACCTCAGATTCCTCCTGGGTTTCCTTGAAATGAGGTATCCTTTGCTTCCTATCCTGCACGGTTTTGTAATGCAGCTGCACATTGTTGAAAAATTGCCACAATTCATGGCGGGGTGGCTGCACTTCAGCAATGAGGGAAGTTATTCAGAATACATATATCTATATTTGCATGCTTGTGAAGTTTACGTGTCTGGCTTGTTAAGCTCTAGGAAGCTCCTTGATGGACAACGCCGTGATACGCAGTGGATGGCAATTAAGCTGTGAACCTGAGTAAAGAGAGGCTGATCCTCAGCCCTGTGAACTCCAAAGGAACTTTAGAGTATTTTTGTAATTCAAAAGGGCAAAGACTCCTGTAGAGTGGAAAAAACGTGTAGAAGATGAAGAAGAGGTGAAAAATCCTCTCCACAGCCAGTGACCCCTGCATGCCGTGCGGTCTGGGGATCGCTGCTTAGAGCCAGTTGGCCTCAGGGGTCTCCTCTCTTTGCACAGTGCACCAGCAAGAGAGATGACCACGAGGAGCTGGCTGGAGGCAGGTCCTGCCACCACTCCTGCTCTGTGCCTCTGGGTCTGCCCAGGCCAGGCCAGGCACGGGTGAGCACAGAGGGGAACACGCTGAACTGATGTTAGTCATTCTTCCAAGGTTTTAGGCTTGCTTGCCTCCTTCTTTCTTCTGCCATGTGACGGAGAGGGAGCGTTTGGCCTGGCGGTGTAAACACCTGCTGTTTTGGAGCAGGATGACAAAAGGGACGGAGAAGCAGAGACTGGGGCTGTAATCTCAGTGCTCCAGTCTTTCCCAGCAGTTGTGGCCCATGCCTGCACAGGTACCTCAGAAGGACGGTACTCAGTGACTGCAAAGCGCTCAGCAGAGCCTGAATGACTTTTGCTCCTGCACATAAAGGTGTGATGACTGGGAGAGAGAAGAGCTGGGGCTCATTCAGATCCACACTGGATTAACTAAACACCTGTATCTGCAAACCAAACTCACAACCCACGTAGGCTACAACACAGGAACACGAGCAACAGATTTGCTCAGCAGCCAGCTAATTGGGAACTGAAGAAAAATCACTCCTTGCAACACATAGTGGTTGGCCCAGTAACATGTGCTCGTCTGTGCTCATTTGGTCCTTAAAGAAATGTCTCGTTGCCTCCCACACACCCCCATTCTGTAAACACTTCTGGTGCCCTTATGCCTACACAGGTCCTGAGAAAATCATGGAGCAGAAGCCCACGCTTTTTCCATCTTTTTATTTAAACCCAAACGGTGTGTCCAGGAGCGTTTTTAAGACGATGTGATGAAATCCTCCTCCAAAAGGCCAGAGGGAGGTGGGCACAAAAAGTCTGATAACACTCCTGACTGTACCCCTCCCCACGGCGCTGGGTTGGTCCCCGGGCTGGGGGAGAGGCTGCCTAGCCCCGCTAGCCATTGGCACGGAAGCTGGGAATGGAAAACAATTTTGACATTGGCAGCCTGGAGTCCTGCCCTTCGCAAACACATTTGATGTTCATACATGGTCTCTTGGCTGCTGCTGCTGGGGACCATCTGTTGGGATGGCTTTGTGCCTGATCAAATGGTGGTATGCCAGTTTCACTGGGACATGAAATAAATGCCAAACAAAACGCGCCTGGTTTTACTTCTATTACTCTGAATTCAAAGCACATGCTAATACGGATCCCCCTTTTAACACTGTTGCGGTGCCAGTTAAACCTTCATTTTTTCCCACTATCTGCCAGATTTCTACCATAGGCGCTTAAGGAAATCCAGCAGAAATTGGTGCCGTTGATTTCACACAAACAGGGCACTGTTTGCAGGGGTTTGGTGAGAGGTGTTAGCGCTAACGACAGAGGTGAATGCGTGAGAGTTTCCTATACACGTAACACAGGATCCTTGAAGGAGCTGGACTAGGACATTCCTTTAAAAGTTGCTCCTGAAACCACATCCAACTATCATAGAATTTTCTCCTCGAGGGAAATGTGACATCAGTTTAAAAATGCTATGGTAAACTAGGCATAGTTTTTTTTTAAAAAAGCCACTACTAAATGTGCATTATGAGAATACTAACCTGAGATGCTCTAAAGGCATTTTCTTTTCAATGCGCTATGAGTTCACCATAGCTCCAACCCTGATCTATAGTAAAATCTTCCATGCTGTGGCTGGCTTTGCCGTCTGGGTTTATATGACTAACTCCCTGTGAATGTTCCACATTCAGGGAAGTGTGTTCCTGACCTCAGCCAAGATGAATATTATTGTCAAAACTGCCATCATTACAGCTACTGTGGGTTTTCAGATTCCTCTAGTGTTTGTGGGGAAAATCCATCTGCTACAGATGTTCCCTTGGATGATGGATTTTCTCCTCTAGTCCCATAGCGGATCAGGAAAGCCTAAGGGAGCGTCCCCTGATGGGCTTCCCTTTGCTCTTCATCCTTCTTCTGCTTTGCAATGCTAAGAGGTTGGACATCTTGGACACCTCCTGCCACCTCCTCCTCCTCCGTCTGCCCCCGGGTGGGGAGATGACAAAGCCCTGTCGCTGGCCTCCCCTGGCCGGATCCCCGCTGTGTGCAGGGTGGGCAGGATCCAGATGTGCCAACTGAGGTTCCCAGTTTTAGGAAGGGCTGGGACTTGACTACTCGGTCAAGTGTTTAATTCCTCAGCTCCTGGATTCAGAATGATTTAAAGCACTTCATTTTGTTAACGATGCAACAGATTCCTGTGTTATTGTCATTTAGTAACCTTAATTAAATTTTTAACCACCTTGCTTACATTGCCTTCTTGATATTCCTAAAGTAAAAGTTACTATGGAAATCTGAAAAAAATTACCACTAACAGTTAAGGAAAGTTGGGAATGTGGAAGTTAGTTTCTGTTTGGTTTAGCATTGTACTACCAAAGGAAAAAAAAAAGATAATTATTTGAATCTCCCAAGTAAATATGGCAGGGCGAGGAGCATAGGCCAACCGGTGGCATGTGGACTGTCCATAAAATTAAAAATAAACTTAAGAGTAAATGTGCGGCTAAATGCAGACTGGGGATAGGATGTGAACTTCAGCTATTTCCTGGAGCTAGTGTGGTTCCAACGTTTAACAGCTTTAGCCTTTGGAGACCCGGAGGCGTGCATACTTGTTTTCAGTTTCTCCTCCTTTCATCTCCCCCCACTCGGAGCCCTACCACCTCCCAGCTGCCCTGCTCGCTCCATCTCTCCCTGCAGAAGGACACTCCTCTCAGCCTCTAACAAACGTCCCACACGGCGCAGAGCATCCCCGCGCTGCAGCGGTGCCTCCCTTACCGTTCTCATGTCCTCCAGCGCGCTCCGGCAGGATGGGGGCCCGGATTCCCATTTTGCCCTCAGGACCATCCAGGGAGATGAGCGACTGCCAGCTGCTCTCCGGGCATGCTGGCTCATGCCCAACAATTAAGCTTTTTATGATGACTTTCAGTCTTGAACTTTCTTTTTTTTATGAGTCTTTTTTTGTTAAAACAACCCTAGAGGTAATGGGGAAGGGTTAATGGAAGAGCTAACACATCCCTATCTCACAGGGGCTGTATGATAGCAAAGATATTTTCAGGCATAGATTTGTTATTGGGGGATCTACTACAAAGCTCAAAAGTATCTCACTAAGCCAAGCTTGAGCTTTGTGTTCTTTTTGCTTGTGGCCCTCATGCCTGCATAGACTTAAGGGCAAATTCAATTTAGGAGTATGTTTCTAAAGCCTGTCTTGACAGCTCTCTCATTTATGGTAAAACTGTAATTTCATGCTAATTTCTCCTAATAGTGTATGATAGTTTTCTTTGTTAAAATAGAAATGCATGTAAAAACACATTCTAGTGTAACTCCTTGAATGCCTTGAAAAATCATCATGAATTATTTTTCATGATTCAAATTACATTGTTCCAGTAGTGCCAATCTCCTAACCCAAGTGTCTCCAAGACGCGTACATCCCCCACTTCTCCCTATTTGTCAGTGGCACTCAGCAAGGTCCTTTCCATTAAAACCTTTTCTCCCCTTGACGCCTGCTGAAAACCTCCAATTGTGCAGTAACAGACAAAATAGCTGAATAGCAGAAGAAAACAGGGGCACATTTTCATAAATTTTCGAGAAATTTGTTTACACTTTTGAAATGTATAGGAGGAGGATGAGCAAAGATGTATTCACATAAACCTTATTCATTCTAGTTCTTGATTTTGAGTAGAAGAAAATGTGTTGAACAGAGTTGAAGAATGGCAGAACAATGTAAACTGCAAACATGACCGTGGAGGCTTTCTTGTAGGAAGCAGAGAGAAAAAAAACCCACCATTGGAGATAATAGAATTAAGGACTTTGGATTTCTACATTTAAATACCTGTGCTTTGATTATCTATGCTACAGCCACAGGTGTCATGAGATGTACATTATTTTTACTGTCTTTCAAGGTAAATTCAAGACATGCTTTCACCTAGCAGTGCCCCTAATGGACAACACAGCTAAATTTATCTTAATGCAAAATCCATAGTAACATGTGTCCTTTCCGTAGTCCTTTGTATCACTCCTCCCCCCCCACCAAAAAGAAACGTGTTATCAAGAAAGGAATGATAACAGGAAATAAACATTTAACCATAATCCCTCTTCAAAAAATGTTCATAGCATTCTCACCTCCTTACATCTTCCCTGAAATGAATCGTAAGAAAGCCCATTATGCATCCCTGCATGAACCAAAATTAAGAATTAGGTGTGCAATCATCATACAGCAGCTAATAAACCATAGGTTAAAGTTCCCATGGCAGAGCAGGGTGAGTTAAAGACACTATGGCAACCTTAATATACAATGTATTCTATTAGAGTATTTATAATTAGTTCCCTATTAATTTACAGATGAACAAACATACTATACATATGTACATGTACATGTATATGTATATGTATATTCACATCACACACATGTGATGTTTGCTCTTTCTTCTTTCACACAGAATATGTTAGCAAAGTGCTGTTATACCTAAACAAGTGTTTCTCTGTACCAAAACTTTGGTGCTACATAATTGTAATTTATTAAAAATATATTGGCCATTGCAAAAGGCTCAGTTCTGGGTAGCAACAAGCAACATCTTCCAGAGCTGAAACCTCAGTGGAAAAGATCTACAAAGAGGCAGAAGAGACCTTAATATGCTCTTATAACACTATTTTATTTAACCATAGAGCCTTAAGGTCCTATTAAGAACTGGGGGGATATATGAAAAAAATGGTGCCTGCTTTATGTGGCTTGCAATCCTCCTCTGTACCAGTTTTCCATACACACTATCTTCCAATACTATTTTATTACAAATCTAGTAAATAACATACTATCACAGCAGATACCAGAAAATCACCAGGATGAAGAGGCTTATATGGTATTTGTAAGCGTTTCTAAGAATTCTACTTACATGAAGGGTTTTCTGGTTCCCCCCAAATGATTTCCTCTCCACGCTGTAAGTCAGAGAAGACAGAAAAGTCAGAGGCTCACACAAGGAACTTGGGAGAGGAAAACACCAGATTTTGTTTTCTCCTTTTTCTCTGGCAATGAAGACTTAATTACAGACAGATTTTTTCCATATGATGCCTTTATGTTTGCATACCTTTAGCATGCAGCTACTCTACCAGTGACCCCTTCAGGTCCACCGCTGCTCTGAGCTTACAAAACTATCAATCCATCGACCAAACTGATGCCTCTGAGGGGAAAATCCCTCAGCGTGCTTAAGCCCATGTGGTAGTAAGTGAAGCAGTTCTCAAAACAAAGGGGCTAGAAGTAATCCTATATTTGGACTACTGATCAGAGTTTTGTACTTCATCAGTACAATCAGTCTTCAAAATGTTTCAACAGCTGGGGCTAGTTATCACTTCCAGAAGAACATTATCACCTGTTAAGGAAATAGGACATTTGGGGACACGCTTCACTAGCAATTTAGGGAGAGCTTTCTTCCCAGAACTGAAGGGGGAAACAGAGTGAGATTTTTTGAGCTACATCATCCAGTGTGCAAACCCTAGAAGAAGAAGTATTTTGTAAGTGAATTGTTTGAGGAAGCGTTCCTCTGAAGTGACCTTTTCTGTGGCAGTGCTTTCATGAGCAGTCTGTGAAAATAGCAGCTTTGCCGAGCGTGTTAATAACACTGGTTTGTACATTGCAAACTGTTTCACGGGTCACCAGAGAAGATGGAGTTCATTAAAAGATAATTTAAGTTCTTCTACAGTCTGAGTTATACTGGGAGAAATCCAATGTAAGCCAATGACTTCATGTTATCAATTAAAAAATAAAATTGCCTGAACAATCTTAACTGCTTCATTCTACACACACATTGCGACGCAGCCTTCAAGTACATCACTGTGTACTTCACCCCTGCCCCAACATGCTTTTCAGCTGATTCTGATGGCATGATGAAGAGACATCTAAAATACTCAATTTTGTATGTAGCCTTCAATGCATGGCCTTTTTCGTAGTATACTGCAAACTACAGTCCCCCAGCACAGGATTCATCTCATTCATGGTCAAGAAACCCTAATTATTTAGCCTCTGTAGGCATCTTGCTCTCCTTCCTCCAGAGAGCGATTCATCTGACCTATTTTAGACAACGACTCAGGGCGAGATGTGTCTCTTGATTTAGAGACCTGCATTTCATGTGAAATGATTGAGTCAGTACCCTCAGCTTCCAGATCAAACCCTAATGTGGTCTAGGATGATCAAATCTCTCTTTTTTTTTTGCAAAATCTTCCAAGTTCCTTGTCTAAAAAACACGTTTTCCTGAACATTATTTCTGAGAGTTTAGGGCTATCTATAAAGTTATTACGTTCAGTGAAGAAGGTAAATGGGTGAAAAGAAGATATCAGACTTGAACAAGAAAGCTGATTAAACGATCCAATGATGTTTTCTGAACACTAATACTTGCTGTCATTTATTCTCGAACCTGAATCACTTGTCATAGCTTACTTCTTTGGTAAAAATGATGCTCAGTTCTTTGGGCCAACATTAAAATTTCTGATTAAAACATCTTCAAATGCAGGATGGGATCAGCACTCACCCTCAGATCTAGGTCCAAGTGCACTAAGTAAGTGCACTAAAAATGAACTGAATCAGCCCCCCTCCAAGAAGATTGCAATTTTCTGAATTCCTTCAATTGAAGTCACTCCAGAGTTTGTTCACTACTTCTTTAACTGAGTTAAAACAAACTTTTTAGTCTGAATATTGATTGACATTTCTTTCTTTTTTCCTCCTTAATTGTCTAACCATTGAACTGTGGTAATACAACAACTGTATGGCAGGGTTTTGTTTAATCACACACATTTTTCAGGCACTATTCAGGGGAAGAGGAAGAATGTCTTTTGTTATGGTACATGGATTTTGGGTGTGTAGCATCTACTCCTTGCTCTGCCGGAGGCTTCCCAGGGACACTGCCTGAAGTCCCTCAGAGTCATCTGTACCAAAATGCAGTCCCCAGTTGGACTTTGTCTCCTCTGTGCTTCCTTGGTCCCAGGAAAGGGACAGGCACGTCCCCAAGGGTGAGCCCTGCCTGCAGCAGGCTGACTCTCCCTTGGAGGATGCCCATCTCTCAATCTCTGCTCGACTTAGCTTCCCATGTGTAAATATGGATAGGAATCCTTCCCTTCCAGTTAGCCTGGAAATTCACAATTGCAAAGTCTTACTCTTTGCATGTATAAGAGGTCTCTGTTCTTGGTACATCTGTGTTATAGTACTCGTTACTTTTGTATTATACATAGTTATCAACATTGTCTATTAGCACTTGTATTAAAATGTTTGTGCAATGTTTCCCCTTTCCACTCATTTATCTTTTACACCAAGAGGTAAATAGCATTGCTTTATTTCACACATTTGTCCTTCACCTAATCTATTTATTGAGCGATATGAGCTAGAAAATGTGGAGAAATACCATGTGATTCAGCAGTGAAAGTATATTCTGATCTCTACGGTGGCTGATGGATCATAAACCCACTTGCCTCCAGCACATGCCTCCCAACCTGAGCGGAGCTGCGGGCACTGGAGCGGTGCACGCCAACTCCGCCATCAGGCATTACAGGCATTTCTCTCATTGGTGGTAAATATCTGGGAAATCTCTCTGCATTTTTGGCACTGTAAATCTTATGCTCAGCTATAACTTAGAGATAAATTATGGTACATTCAGCTGCCATTAGTTTCAAATTAGCAGTGTCATTTAGATTTCTTTTTGTATAAATATTATTAAAGCTACAGATTCCAAAAGTTAGGACGTATATTAACAGAGTGTGCTCACTAATCCTGGGAAGATCATGCCTCCTGTTCAATGGGATTTAGGCTTGTCTCTGATTCAAACAGATTTGTGGTGTGAAATATTAAACAGTGCTGCTGGTGACTAGTTGTTCACAAAGGCCAACGCTGATACCTCATTTTTTTTTGTCCTCACACACTCTTGATTGCACTGGAAACTGCTCCTTTGAAAACAAAGCAACAAGTGAAAAAAGTCACGGTGTTTTCTTCCATGATTAGCTGCCAGTAGTCGGCAAAATAAAAGCCTGGACTGATAAATGAAGGCTTTTTATGTTCTTATCCCTCACCGTACCGAAGGGGACTCATGACCTGCAGTACGCGCAGGTGGATTCAGACGCAACCCAGCTAGTTGTGCTCTTCACCCTGAGCTGCTTGCTGCAGCCTGTGAGGCAGGGCTAGAGCAGAGCCAAGTGACGGGATGCTGACACTGCTTTCTGGTGGCCACCATCAAAAAAAATTTAATTTATAAGCTTTGCCATACGCATACAGCAATTCCCTTGGCCCCCATCAAGACTTTGGAAGAGAGTGCCAAGTCATGTCCCTTGGCTTGGCTCATCCCTGGCAGATGTTCAAGCTTTCAGCTTGCCTTGGAGTAGATGACATTCACTTACAGCTATCCTTTGTAAATGTTCAGCCTTCAGAAGGTAGTTAGTGGTCTCTGCTACTTTATATTGGTCCTGTTTGAAGCTGCTGGGTTTGAGGCCTGAGCACTTTCCATCCTTATAGAGAGTATCATGTGGTAACTGGGGACGTCTACGTCTGAGTTCTGTGCGCATCAGATTGAATGAAAATATTTTTCTCATAATAAGAATTTTCTAAATTACTTTTTTATTTTCTTAAGAATGAGAGAGGCAACCTAATGCTTTAGAAAAGATTTAATAATGTTGATTTGTGCTGGATAAAATCCTCCTTCAAGATGTAAATGATCAGACATTGACAGTCATTCATCTCAGGTACCAAGCCAGCCAGATATAAGTCAGCAGAGGTATCCCTGTTAGCGCTAAACTGAGATGGAGACAACAGATGCTACCTCTCAGCAGAGCTTATTAGACCGTGCTCAACAGCATGTTGACATAGTTACACAATATCCCAACCTCTTCTGGCCTGCAACTGCTTTGCTCATCGCAAAGGCAAAGGAGCAGGGAACTGCACAAAACCTGGCAGACATGCCTTCACTCTAAGACATTGCGTTTATGGAAGAATTTTAAAAGCATCAGGGGGAGCTGAAGGCTCTGTTGTCCTTTGCACTTTTGAAAAGTCTCCCTCTTGATTAGCACACCGATCCCTACACTGTGGCTCTCAAGCCACCTGCATAGCAGACCATTTATTTGTACTGTAGATGGGCTGTTATGGTTGCACATATGCACTGACTAGGGACTGAGTACGTGCACTGGACATCAGATCTCATATGTAGAGAGGTAGTCATACCATTCAACTAGCAAAGAATAGCTATCAGAAGTAAATTGAAAGAAAGCTGCACTTTTATCCACCTTCTCCCTTCCGGCTCCCCCCGTCAGTGCCCTAGGCTTGTTGTGTGCCACTTTATGTTGGTGCTTACACTACTAGTGCTTTTCATATGTATATGAAGCGTATAGGGTCTTGTGGGTACCTGCTACGGCTTTCAATGCACAAATGATAAATTATTGTTTCAATTTTTAATTCAAAATTATTTTTTAGATTTATTGGTTTAGCCAAGACTCACCTTGCAGCAGTGACTGCCCAAAGAGCTGTCTTGCATCAAACTGTTCAATAATATTATGACACACATAATCTGAAACTAAAATAAGGACATCGTGTATGTTTTACCTGGCAATGATCAATAATTTTAATTAATGTCTTCAGCATTTTATGGAAGGGCAGTTTAAGTAATTCAGAATACAAAGAAGGTAGTTCTAGTACTCTTTTGGAGACTTGATCATATTCAGCAATTTGTACATTTCATTTTTTTAAAAAGTGTAGCTTTTATGGTTTCAGAACAAATGTGCTAAATACATATCTGTGTTGCTTTGTTTAAAATTACAGCTAGCAAGCCAAAAATACATGTTCCAACTGACCAGTCTTATGGGAAACTAACTCTGGGATCCAAGTGCTAGCGATGCAATGGTGACTGTCATTGCAACTGCCTCAGGTGACAACGGCCTGTAAACAGGGCCAGACAAGATTAAAGAAAATCTCTTAAAATTATCTTCTTCCAACCATTTCTGGACTGTTCTTGACCAGTGACTGGTTCTGTTTGAAATAAACCATTTGCAGAGTCTGCCTGTGAAGACTATTCTAGAGACTAACGGATGCACTTTTCCAAAAAGTTTATTTTTTCCAGTCTAGTCTTTCCCCTGTATTAATTTTTTCAGTTACTCCAAGGCTCTAGTAAGCTGCCAGAGAAAATAACAGCAGAAGTTCTGCAAGATGGAGAATGGAGAACTGAAGAGAAGGACAAAGGGAGAGCTACTGCTTATAGGAGGACTAAGGAAAGGAAAGATTTTTTGGTGAAGGCAGCAGCCAAGTGTGCCTTACTTATCATTCTGTCACCTTTTCTCTGTGAGTCACAGGTTGTTTTGTTTCTAGACCTTCATTTCATTTACCTCAACAGTGAGAATAAGCAGAAGGTCTGGAATAATTTGACTCACAGAGCAATAAGATATTTTCATACAGGATTTCCCTGTGTCAGTGGGCATCGAGGCAATTGAGACCCAGCTGCAGTTAGCTACCAAGTCAAGCTTTTGGACAGAAATGACCACTCAAGCTTTACCAGTGGTTGTATCTACAGGGACAACAAGTAGCCAAGACTTGGACCGCCTCATCACACCTTGCTTACCTGAACACCAGTCCCAGAAACCAGCTTATTCTTATTGCAGACTCATTCTTTAAAAGTTTATTTCTTTCTTGGGTGCATGTAATTTCAAAATACTTTGTTTATTTTTGAGTTTTTGAGCTTTTATGAGACTAATAAAATAGTAGGAGGAAAGGCAGGAAGAATGGTTTCTTTATATACAACAATATCACAAACCACCTGAATGAACTTGATGCACAATGAGATGTTAGACTGGCTGTGCTTACTCCTACAGGACAAGTGCAATCATTTAAAGGCACATCCTTATAGACGCAGTCTTTGGTTTTAGCTCATCCACCAAATCCCATGTGTTTGATATACTTCTGTGACACATATGATGACCTCCAAAATGAGCAGTCAGGGCAAAAGCCTAGCTGTTGAGATAGTGAATGTAGTGTTCCTCAAACTCATGAAAACGTAGCGTCTAAAGGCAGATGAAATGACAGTGACCTGAAATAACAGGAAGCTGGCCTCAGTTATATATCTGGCAGGGGCTGAAGGTGAGGGAAGCTTATGACCTCTATCCAAAACCATGAAATGTAGCCCTGCTCCTGAATGAACTGGAAGGCATAGAATCATTAAGGTTGGAAAAGACCTCTAAGATCATCGAGTCCAACCGTCGACCCAACACCACCATGTCCACTAAACCATGTCCCTAAGTGCCTCATCTACACGTCTTTTAAATACTTCCAGGGATGGGGACTCCCCCACTTCCCGGGGCAGCCTGTGCCAATGTTTAACCACTCTTTCAGTAAAGACATTTTTCCTCATGTCCAATCTAAACCTCCCCTGGCACAACTTGAGGCCGTTTCCTCTCGTCCTATCGCTAGTTACTGGGGAGAAGAGACCGACACCCACCTCGCTACAACCTCCTTTCAGGTAGTTGTAGAGAGCGATGAGGTCTCCCCTCAGCCTCCTTTTCTCCAGGCTAAACAACCCCAGTCCCCTCAGCCGCTCCTCAGAAGACTTGTTCTCCAGACCCCTCACCAGCCTCGTTGCCCTTCTCTGCACACGCTCCAGCACCTCAACGTCCTTCTTGTAGTGAGGGGCCCAAAACTGAACACAGTATTCGAGGTGCGGCCTCACCAGTGCCGAGTACAGGGGCACGATCACTTCCCTACTCCTGCTGGCCACACTATTTCTGATACAGGCCAGGATGCCATTGGCCTTCTTGGCCGCCTGGGCACACTGCCGGCTCATGTTCAGCCAGCTGTCAACCAGCACCCCCAGGTCCTTTTCTGACAGGCAGCTTTCCAGCCACTCTTCCCCAAGCCTGTAGCGCTGCATGGGGTTGTTGTGGCCAAAGTGCAGGACCCGGCACTTGTCCTTGTTGGATCTCATACAGTTGGCCTGGGCCCATCGATCCAGCCTGTCCAGGTCCCTCTGCAGAGCCTTCCTACCCTCGAGCAGATCAACACTCCCGCCCAACTTGGTGTCGTCTGCAAACTTACTGAGGGAGCACTCGATCCCCTCATCCAGATCATCGATAAAGATGTTGAACAAGACCGGCCCCAGTACTGAGCCCTGGGGAACACCGCTCGTGACAGGCCGCCAACTGGATTGAACTCCATTCACCACAACTCTCTGGGCCCGGCCGTCCAGCCATTTTTTTACCCAGCGCAGAGTCCACCTGTCTAAGCCGTGAGCCGCCAGCTTCTCGAGGAGAATGCTGAGGGAGACGGTGTCAGAGGCCTTGCTGAAGTCCAGGTAGACCACATCCACAGCCCTTCCCTCACCCACTAGGCGGGTCACCTGGTCATAGAAGGAGATCAGGTTGGTCAAGCAGGACCTGCCTTTCATGAACCCGTGCTGGCTGGGCCTGATCCCCTGGTTGTCCTGCATATTGCATCCTACAGCGAGTCAAGGTTCAAGCACCACTGGTCTTCAGGACCTCAGTTCAGTCCTTGTTCAGATCCAAATGCAGAAGCTTTGGAGTGATCTTTTGACTCTACTGCTGAATTTCACTGGCACCTAAGTCTTCCCATCTATTCAGCTGTGTGCTTTCCCCAATGTGTTCACCAGCATTCATATTTCCCTTGTGAACAATGAGAATGAGAGAGAAAAGTAAACTCTTGCATTAACTCAAACCCTTTCCTGGGACTCTGGAAGGGAGTGCTGGAGAATCCAAACTTTGGTAACCCTTTTTTGTTTGCCTTGGAATATGCAATGTTTTGTTCTGCAAAATGGTTAGCAAGAGGTGAAAGGAAATCTCTAGGGAAAAAAAAGGTGTAAAGTAAAAACAGAGCCAGATAAGAAAAAAATTGCTGGAATCTAGGAATCTCTGAATTCTTCCATCAGAGAGGGAAAAAGCAAATTAATTCTCTGTATGGAAAAAAACGCGTGTCCTGATGCTTTATGGGGCATGAGTATTTCAGAGATTCACAGGGTATACCTGCAGATCCCTGTATCCAGTTGAGACACAGAGGCAGCAGTAACGGGGCTTAGTCTCCCTTTGCCCAGCACCTGCTCCCAGTTTCCTTAGTGAAGAATGACAGCTTTCCAGAAGGATCATCAAGGAGACAGTATGCAATAAAGGTCTGCTCATTTTCATAAGCAATTTAATTTCCATATTAAAAATTGTGCCTAAGGAAGCTTGATGGGAAAAATGCAAATACAGACAAATACAGTCTGACAGGCACATTGAGTCAAAGGTCTCTGCTTAAAATTAACCACTGTTCTTCTAACTGAGCACTTATGAAAACTTCTGGCTGGGCCTCTCTGCATTCAGACACATCACATACACCACAAATGCATGGATTCGTGATGTGCTGAGGCCAATCTAGATGCTGGCTCTCCCCCAGAAGGACAGTTTTGTTGTCCCTGATCCCCTGTCTGTGTATCCTGCCCCATCCCGTGTATCGGTTCAGCAAGCCACATCACTTCATCCATCGACTGCTTTGCTCTTCTTCACTGCCAGCTTCCAGCCAGAGCAGCCAGCAGAGGTGGCTCAGCCTGGCCATGCAGCAGCTGAGTACCGGCAACTGGGGAGAGGACATAACCTGGACCAGAGAGGAGGAGAGCTGGCCTTTTTCTCCATCAGCAGCTCACAGCATAGGTTGATAGTGAAACTGCACCCCAGAGCTACCCGTTATAACATGATATGGGGAACTGATCACTTTGTGCTTGGAAATAGAAGACTTTTAATGGGATTGAGCTGTTGCTGCTCACTGCAGTGGTCTCCAGGGTCATACCACGGTCTCCAGTTAAAATTGCTAATGATCATTGCTTTTGGTATGATTTAGAGGCTTGCTAGTGCTAACTAGCTTTGTTAAAATCTTCTTTGCTTTGGTGGGCCAGCACTGGATCCCCAATCTTTTGAGGAGGGTCCAAAGCTATTTTAGAGTTCATGCTCAAAAAGTTTCATCATGCCCTGATTGTCCATTGTAGAGGTACAGTGGCACTGGCAAAGGGAGGAGGTTTCACAGCCCTTCCCACCTCACTGCTTAAGTCCTTTGGGTTTTTGTGGTGATATACAACAGTTGGGTACTACTACAACAGTGTTTTTGTGGTGATATACAACAGTTGGGTAGGAAACAGGTTATGGAACACCAGGGAACAAAGAACCAGAAAGGGCACGGGCATCCTGCTAGTATTTCTAGTCTTGCCTCCTATAGCTTTGCTTAGAGGGGAGGATAGGGATTTTTTCACTGGCAGTTATGAAGATTTCTGCCATGGCCATTGATAAGGAGTCAACACAGTGTCCCAAGATCACTGCTGCCAAACCTGATAGGTTTGTTGGCTCCCTTGGTCTATGGGCAATGTCCCTAATTCACCCATTATAGGACTACAGGACAGAAGGAGAAATTTGCTCTTCCAAGGGCTGGAGGCCTCAGCCCCATACAGGACCACCCTAGAAACTGCTTCCCTTCAGCAGCTGTGTGCTTTTGGTTAGTGTCTGCCAGTGGCACAGCTGGAGGTGGGTATTGCATGAACACCCAAGAGGATGGGGGTGAGACACCAGGATGACTGTGACTATGCCTTCAGGTAAGCATTCTCAACAGGACTGCTGTATTTCCATGTTTGCATTTGAAAGATCTTGTGCACACTCACATTTTAAGCACAACCAGAGTCAGTGCATTAAGGTGTGAGAGATTTACAGACCACATTCAAAATTTTAGCCTGCCCATTTTTTAAAATGGAAAGTGGTGGTTGCATAAGCACTGTAAGCATATATTACAAAAAAATCTTTCTGATGTCTGAGATAGCTCGAGTATAGTTCAGCTAGGTATTGTGCTTTAAGAAAGCACAAAAGGTCTTTCAAGTCTTTCACTATTTAAAGATGATTCCAATTTATGAAAGTGGGGCTGTATTGTTAGTTACATGTATTTTGTGTGTGCACAGATATGGAGTTACATGCAATTTCTGTCTGACTGTGTTTTGATATATGACACACAGATTGAACTTTCAGCCTTCAACTTGCAATCTTTCCTAACAGTCATCTGAAAAATACAAAAGCATCGAACCTGGCCACCTTTGAACCACCAATGTTATTGTGATGATTCAGGTTTTCATTTGAAAATGCTGAAAGCAGATCATACTCCAGCAGGAGAAAGATAAGACTCAGTATTTTTCCTGTCGGTCTTCACAGCACTCACATATTTGTTTCTGTATTGGTAGTGATTCATATCACAAATGCCTTTGTCCATTTCTCTCTTTCTGCTACAATAGCCCAAGTAATTAACTAAGTGAAGAGGTTGTCAATTAATACTGATACTAATCTTGGCATAAAAGCTCCCTTAAGAAACACTGAGTTGGAACATATTTTACAGTGTCACCACTGCCTTCATTCAGCTCACTTCTCGGACAATTAAGTGCTCCAAATGTTTGTGTGTCATCCGGGCAACGTTAGTAGCATGAACGACCCCTGCTATAGATACAGTCCCTGCAAAGAATGCCTGGAGAATACAATGCCTATTGTGTCAGCAAGGCTGATTTTATCAAGCAAGGGACATTATACAGTTAATTAATGCCAAGATCCTTAATGATAAGATTGTCAAGGACAATTAAGAAGATGATTATAAGTGTCCTTGGTAACAAGAATGCAATACTTATTTTAGCTTACTTTCACTAAGTGTAGCTTAAAGGTCAGTTTCTCTGAAGTGTGAATACTTAAGCATTCTTTGGATAGATGTCATTATACATTAATCTCAGGAGGAAAACACATTTTTCTAATCTATCTGTGCAGCAAATGAAAATTAATGTGAAACTCTTGCTAGAAAATTAGGGTAACATATTTCAACAAGAAACCTCTAGCCAATGTCGCATCCTCAGCAACAGCTCTGGGTCCACGCTCTGAGATGAAGTCAATGGAAAGATTCGCTCCAACTTCAGCCCATCTGGTTCAGGCCCGTGACCATACAGTCGGTAGACGAACAGGCCCTCCTCAGTCAGCCCACCCATGCTCAGTAAGCTACTTCTGTTTCTCACCTGCCCAATATTGGATCCAGCTTTACTGTGTCTCGCTCATGCACCAAAACCAAGCTCAAATGGCATTTGACATAAAACCCCTCTGTGAACTGGCTAAGCTCACAGAATAAAAGTGATGGATACTGGTAGCACAGATTGCACCTTGAATATTGAAATTAAGAGATGAATTAATTTGTCCATTAGAACTGGAGAAGGGCATGCTGCAAGAGGACGTTTCAGCCTTCTACAAAGACATTGTCAATGCAGGGCAGTTTATGATTTAATTTTTAAGTAATTACATTAAAGATGGATCTAGTGCTGCATGCATGTTTAGGGATGAACAAATCCTACTGTATCTGTCCATAATCCCCCCAACTTCTAATGGACATTTTATGATGCTAGTAACAAAGCTCTTATAGCTTTTGTAAAAGGAATAAGCAAGAGAGTTTTCTTACCACACTATCCCTTACAGGTTAATTCAGTATTTGGCTTCTCTCTGATAGGCAAAGTATTAATCGCTGACTTAAAAATAAAATACAAAGAAAACACATTTGCCAAGGTGAGAATATTGTAATCTAATGTTCTTTTATGTGGTGGGAGCAGACTAGAGCAGAGATTGGCATATCTGAAACTTGAATCTTCCAAAAGCTTTTAGCGGTTGCTAGCACACTTGGAAATCCGTTTTAAGTAGGAATTGATAAGGCATTAAAAACCCATATAAAATAGATAAATCCACACCCGGCATCAGGTTAATATAGGAACAGGTGGTATAATTAGAAATGGGGTACAGAAAAAAATAAAGAGATTTAAGAGAGACTGCTGTGTCACTTTTCGAAAAAATAATTCTATATGGAGCTATAAATGGAAGAGGAAGCTTATTGTTTGAGGAAAAAAAAAACATGAGGAAAACATTTGTTAAAATTAATTATTTTCAAAACCAACAGGTTCAAACTTGCATCCAAAATCCTGAAGGATAAGCTAAGGAGCTCTTCAGATCAGAATTTGTTTTTAAGCACTCAGTAATAAACTAAGAAGATAAAAAAGGGTAGAAAACTGACCCTTTTTTTTTTAAAGAAAGGGGAAATGACTAAACAAGTTCACGTAGGGAAACTTGTGCCAGATACCTGGTGTCAATCCTGAGCAAAATAATGAAAGTCTGTTCAAGACTACCAAGAAAGAAGTATGTTCAAATCTACCAAGACTAATAAACTACAAGCTACAAAAATATGGTTAAAGGTAATCAGCACGTTTTGTGGAACGTCGGTCTTCTCAAACATAAAAAGCACTAAGACTACACATTTGGTCAATAAATGCAACTATTTTCTGATATAGTATAACTTGGATTTATCCCAGGTATCCGATATAGTACCAAATGCTATATTGATTTTAAAACCCCAGTTCACTCTGAACCAGAGACGTGTTCTGTTTGCCAGTGCCTGGTTTAATGGGTTGTGAAGCCTGGCCACCACCGTAACACAAAACAGGATATAACAATAGCATGTGACCTTGAAAACTGCTTACGTACAACCTTGCTCAGTCACCCCAGAGAAAGCATAATCTTTTTTTGAAGGGTTTTCCAGAGGAATCAAGATCTGGCCCTTCCTTTTAGCACAAAAATACATTTCAAACAGTGTAGAAGACTGCAGTTCTGCAATGTAATCAGATCACGTAAAATATCTTTTCTTTTCGCTTATTTCATAGTTAACCATCTCCACTTCAGCTGAGACAATTGCTCTCCAGATTTTAGCCCCCACAGCATAAACACATTCACTGGGGCATGCCTGTCAGTCTGTAAGCTGCTACGTGCTGAGATGTTGTTTCTGCACCTATTTTTATTTTGGAGAGGTGATGCCCAGTCATGCACTTGGAGCGTCGTGGAAGCCAAGAGCTCGCCCTGTTCTCCCCTGGCATTTATCGAACACATGACCACACACAACCCTACAGCTGCATCCCACCATCAGAAGAGGTCTGCTTTGCTTAAGGATGTGAAAAGCTGGAAGCTACCAAAGGGCTCCGTACACGAACATCCCACATCCCCCATTTGACAGCCTCCTTTTCCCCTTTTTCGCTTTTGTTCTCTCATACAGCAGATTCACTTCGTCTCTCTGTCAGGTCCTAAGCTGGTGGACAGGAAGACATGATAGAAAAATGTGCTTTAGGTGAACCCAAGCTCCACACCTGGGGGCAAGAACAGAGCTAGAAGGTATTGAAAGTCAAAACTGGGAGTATAATATTGATAAATATCCATTACAGTTGCCTCTACTTTTTCTTTCCTTCTCTCCCATCCCCTCTCCAATTATTATTTCCATTTGGTCCTGGTCTTCCCTTTGCTCATCTCCACACCGAATGCTCTGAAGACTACTTAGGGCTTTCTGTGAGAAAAGTTGACTCATAATTTAATTTTCAAGGGGGCAAATGTTTGTGTCACTACATGTACCAGCACAGTTGTCAGAGAACATCACCTTTGCAGCCATACCACAATGTGCACCACCGAGAAGAGACTCAAAGAGAGAAAATAAATAATATTGCAGCTCACTGGCACAGGGGCTGAATTCTCTGCTGGTTTACTTCCATGCTTGAGCATGTTTCTGAGTAGAGATGGGACTTAGTGAGCAAAAGGCTGAGCCTGGAAGCACAGCCACTTACCTCCTTCCCACCAGAAGCTGTGTGTATGCTAGCAGCTTCAGAGCCCACCCTTCAATTTACTCTGCACACTTGGAAAATTGAGAGGTTTGTTTGCATGTGAGAAATATACAGAAATTTTGAAGCACCAGCAGTAGAAAAAAAACCACACTGATGCTTTTTTGCTACACAGAAATAAATCTGTTTGCAGGAAGGTGGAAGAAGAGTAGTGAATAAAATCAAAAGTGCTAGGTTTTTGCACAACACTTCATGGTCGGCATCAAAGCTATTTTGCCATCAAGGTAATACAGATATAAGCGGCAGCTGCTGCTCAGCAAGTCTGTTATTCTTAACCACCTTATAATTTCTATATTATTAATCAATCCCATTGCATGCTAAATTGCAAAGAAATTGCAGTTCTGATTGTCCATTGACACACAACAGTTTTATTCAGCAGGCTGCCTTCCTGGCAAACCGGTAGATTGCTTTTGCTGGCTCAGAAACTCGAACACGCAGCCTTTCTGATGCTGACAGATTCCATCTGCTCCCCGTTAATTAACATCTAATATTAACATCTAATATGTAAACCATCTAATACATGTAACACTGCATAACAAGGGATTAAGAAATAGAAGGTAACCTTCATCATAAAGCTGTGTCATCTCTTAGGATCTCATTACGAATGGTAAACAGTACCAAAACAAAAAGGGAACTACACACTAGCAGAAACAGCAACACGTAGGTACTCTCGCCGCGACAAGTATAAACATATATGAACAGAGAGAAAATAAAGTAGGTGTAGCAGCTTTCATAAATGGATTCACATAGGTACCTCTCCAGCTCAGACATCTGCTGATTTAATACAATTACATGGAAGAATGGGATCTACTAATTTGTGTTTCCAATTATTGCTAGCTAGATAAGAAGCATTGTTCCTATAAGACTCCGGTGCAATCCATTAAACCCATTAAAAGTGCTAATTAGCTCATGTTCTACAACTGAAAGCATCCAGGTTGCACTCTGCTGTCTAATACCTGCCAGCAGCCAAAAGCTAGGGATGAAAATATACAAAGAACACCTTCTAGGAAAGCCCTGTAACCAAATTAAGATGTCAAAAGTAAGGGAGATAAAATGCTCTTCTGCATCACAGCAGCTGGTGAACAGGCATGAAATTTATGTGGCTGGGGGACAGGGCTTGCCACCATTCATGGCTAGCTAAGTTATGTGAAAGGTCAAGGCTGCTATGTTTTCATGATAACAACTAAGCAGAAGACAAGCATTTGGAGAGTCTCATCCACACATCTATCTAGTGAGTTAGATTAAACTCATGCAGAACAGCTGCAACAAGGCTTGCAATGCTCAACAAAGGGCAGGAAGATTAGAGACCTCGATAATAAGACATGAAAGACCCTAATGGCAAGAGGAGAAGGGGAACTGTGCTCACTAACCCACAGCAATGACAAAATCATTATTTAAACCGTCTTAGAAACAACTGAAAGAGAGGGGGAGGGAGGAACAGGGGGACAGTGTGAGATCAACACTTCCTGGCAGGGTTGGCTTTGGTTTTCTGCAGCACGTGAACTACAATCTTGTGGTACGAGCTCTTGAGCTAATACTATTAAGTTGTACCAGTTGTTTTCCATTTGCTCAAAATGGATCTGGGAGGCCAGTCCCCAAAAGCACACTCACTGAAACTGCTTTATACTGTGGGCTGAGCAGGTCTCCAAAAGGAGAGAGGAAAGAATTGCTCTCATGTCGTTAAGGCGTATATATATTTATTTGCGTTTCCCTCTTCCCTGCTTCCAGTTTCAGGAGGTGTGTAAACACATGCCTCGTTCCAACCCGCATGAGACAGCACAGGAGCCCATCATTCACAATATCTTCAGTGGGGCCTGGTCAAAAGCTCAAGGTGAGGAACAAGGTTCGCAGTGGGATCTGTCCCATCTGGGACTGGTTTTTCAATCAATGACTGTTGTCATCAAAGTAGGAAAAAAAGAGATTACATTGGAGTCAGTGCAAATCCACATGAGCTTACTTTAGCATGTGCCTCACATCTCTGTTTCTTAGAGCTTGGGTACCTAATACTATGCATATTTAAGAAGCAATGAAAATAAAGTTCACGAAGACCACAGACAGATGGCAAGAAAGTGCCTCGCAAGAAATGTGCCAACGCTACCAACTACCCCAAAGTGCAGAGATCCATACTTACTGCTAACAAAAGACAGTGGAGTTTTAGCATGCCAAAGGTGCTCAACAAATAGTTCTCAAAAGTCAAAAAGTTTCTCATCTTTGCTTTGTTTTCTGTCCACCTTTCTTAACTTTTCTGTTTACACCACTAATGTTTTTGACTGCTGGAAAGGTGTATCTTTGTCAGGACTGTCTGTTCATGGCATACTTGTCTTGTCCTCTTCGCTCCAGTTAATGGCAATGTTTACACTGTCGCAAAGGTAGTGTCTCAGCGCTCCTTAATAAAGCACTCATATCAATATTGCGACAAGGCACAAGTTTCACTTGCCTGAACTATGTACTGCTTAGACATTATATACTCTGCGCTATCTGTCATTTAGTACTGTCTTGAGAAAAGACCTAAAGGGGAAGCAAAAAAAACCCCAAGGCCTGGTCTTTATTCAGTTCTTCTTAAAATAGGTGGGTTTTCCAGTTATTATGTTTATTTGCTAAACATACAGATAAATTGCTTTCCGACCCTGTTGTTTTCTCTGAATGTTTTTGAAGAGAATGAACCTTCTACTCAGTTACTTTATGCGCTGAGATTTGCTTCATAGTAGTTTTAGTCCTGGATTTTCTAACCCTTTTCTTTTTCTTTCTTTCCTGCCACAGGCTGAATGCATTAGATGGATACACGATCATTCAGAAGCCATTAAATCTTCCTTTTGAGAAGAGACTCTCTAGCTAGAGTTTCACTCTTATCTCTGTTTCCGATCGGAGGAGGAAGTCCTGCTACAGCGATCCTGCCTTGAAGCCTTCTACCAGTATCCTGCTCTGCAGGAGAATACGCGTCCTTCTCTCCGCACCCCTGTGGCGTCCAAAGACCCCGCTAAAGCAAGCATCGGTTATCTGTCTGATCTCTGTGTTTGCTCTCTTGGGAGTGGTCACCCTGCAGCAAACAAGCTGAAACACAGATTTGCTGTGGCAGAGCCTTGCTCCAGACAATATTCCGGACAACACGGGGCGATTTCTGGGTTTGAAGCCACGCTCTTCAGGGGAGGAAGCTTACACTTGTGCTGTCTAATGGAGAACACACTTCAGTAAGGTTGGGGAGTAGAAGTTAAAGGAGGGCTTTCATATTGATGAAACAAATTAATCAGAATGATACCATAGATGAGGTAGTCTTCTGACTATGTGATATTTGTCACCACTTTTCCCTTTACCCCATTGGTTTGGGTTAATGTCTCCTCCTCCCCTCAGTAGTCCTTGGACTCTCCCATCCCTTTTGTCCGTTTCATCCTTACTCAGTTTTAGATGTAAGTAGTTGATCCTTTAGGGCTCAGAGCCAATGATGCTGACTGCTCCTCCATACCCCTACAGACTACCTTTGTAAGGCATGCCCGGGAGGCAGCCCCGGTCGCAAGGCCCAGTGCTGCACATTGCCTCCTGACCACGCACTCTGCTAAAGCACGACCCTGGAGCAAACTGTCTCCACACCAAGGCAACTAGTTAACCGGCTGCAAGTGAGCTGTAGGAGATAGCTACAACAGTGAGTGACTGGTGAGATCAGAGCCAAAGAAGTAGCACAGCAGCGTAGCAAACAGACACGTTTGCAAGCATCAGTCTCTAGGTTATCGAACCCTCACTTGCTCTCCGATCAGCTGCTACATTCCTAACTGCTGCAGCCAGAGCAGCTCCTCCATGTGGGTCCCAGGGGCTGGGGGGAAGAGGAAGGGAAAGAGTTTGTTAGAAAGTAACACCTGCAGTGGGAGTAGAGGCTGGCAGACATGGCCAATCCAACCATACCAGCAGGAGCAGATGAGCAACAGGAATTTAAGAGGGTAAACCCATGAGCAGCAAAGTCATGCAGAGAGGTTTTCTGTGGCTGCCTTGCATGGATTTTCTGCTCCCTAGTAATCTGGTTGAGCTCAAATTACAACATTTCCCTTTGGGGAAAGTGCTAATCTTGGTGTGTTTACTACACTTATCTGATAGCTTTCTCAAGACTTAGGAGTTCAGTGTCGTGGAGCTTTCTCAAGACATAGGAGTTCAATATCATGGAGGTCTCTACTCTTCATTCAGATGTTTTTGAAATGGACAACAGCATGCAAACAGCCACAGATACAGACTAGGCAGAGTTTACTTACAGAAATCCTATGTTCTAGCAAAACAGGCTAAAAGTGGTTTGACAGCAGGTACTCGAAATCTAGCAAGTTTCATAAAAGGCTAGAATATAGTTTTGGGGAAAGGTCTCACTCAATCCTAAATTTTGACTACTTATTTTCATATTGATTTAACTATCTCTTTCTTTTTTTTCACCCCAATAGAACTTGGCAGTTTTGGCATGACAATTAATAGCTCTCCACAAATAGACAGACAGTGCCAAACACCAAAAGGAGCTGAAGTCAAGCTTATATCTCCAAGCAATTGAACTCAATCAAAGCATATGCTTTGTACACCTTGGTAATATCACGCCAATGGAAGGGGAAAAGCTGTGGTCATATATCAGTGAAGTTTTAAAAATTGTTAAAGAAAACTGAAGAGCTGTTTTCCAGGCTAAAATTTGTTGGGTTTTTTCCTAAGAAAAAAACAACTTTTGCATTTGAGCAAAGAGTGCAAGCAAGTCAAATTCGTACAGAACAAGTAGCAGAGAAATTGTCAGCTCCTGTGTTTCAGACAGGATCACTAGTGGATTTCAGGCATTTCTGTCTTATTTAATCACTGTTAACTGCAGCCTGGAATGCTGACACAATGTGTAGTGAAAGCAAAGAGTGTAAATTGGGCATGATAGAGCTTTCTTGGTGCAGGAAGGAAGTAACATAACACTGAACGCAGCTCAAGTTGCACTGTGAGAATAGAATGAACGAGCCAACCAGGTCTCTGTCACAAGACAACAGAGAGCAAAAAAATGTATAATTAAAAAGAGGTTTAGAAGGGAAAGAATAATGAAATGTTTCCATTTTACTTTACTTCCTAAACTGACCTTTCTAAATACAGGAAGAACGCATATAGCTTTAAAAGCATATTATGCTTTAGTTAAAATAGTAATTTAAACAATCACACATGTCAATTTCAGTGAGAAAAATCTTATGGTTAAGGGCCAAAGTGTTTTTTCCAAAAGTTTCCAGGAACCTGACTCTTGTCAGCTCTCAAGGACATAGAATCATAGAATCATTTAGGTTGGAAAGGACCTTTAAGATCATCAGGTCCAACCGTTAACCATGGACTGCCAAGTCCACGACTAAACCATGTCCCTAAGCACCACATCTACACGTCTTTTAAATACCTCCAGGGATGGTGACTCCACCACTTCCCTGGGCAGCCTGTTCCAATGCTTGACAACCCTTTCGGTGAAGAAATTTTTCCTAATAGCCAATCTAAACCTCCCCTGGCACAACTTGAGGCCATTTCCTCTTGTCCTATCGCTTGGAGGTCATTC
>NW_008796222.1:4425802-4497051 GCF_000699145.1 Aptenodytes forsteri | reverse complement strand
GGGCAGGGCACCATCACTTCCCTACCTGGCCACACTATTTCTGATACAAGACAGGCTGCTATTGGCCTTCTTGGCACCTGGGCACCACTGCTGGCTCATATTCAGCCGGCTGTCGACCCCAGGTCCTCTTCTGCTGGACAGTTTTCCAGCCACTCTTCCCCAAGGCTGTAGCATTGCATGGGGTTGTTGTGACACTGTTGTGGTTTAACCCGGCAGGAAGCTAAACACCACACAGCCGTTCGCTCACTCCCCACCAGTGGGAAAAAAAAGGTAAAACTTGTGGGTTGAGATAGACAATTTAATAGGACAGAAAAGAAAGGGAAAAAAATAATAATGATAAAAGAATATACAAAACAAGTGATGCACAATGCAATTGCTCACCACCCTCTGACTGATGCCCAGCCGGTTCCCGAGCAGCAGACCCCTAGCCAGCTTTTCCCTGAGTTTATGTACTGAGCATGACATCATATGGTGTGGAATATCCCTTTGGCCAGTTGGGGTCAGCCATCCCAGCTGTGTCTCCTCCCAGCTTCTTGTGCACCCCCAGCCTACTCGCTGGTGGGGTTGTGTGAGAAGCAGGAAAAGTCCTTGGCTTAGTATAAACACCGCTTAGCAACAACTAAAACATCAGTGTGTTATCAACATTATTCTCGTCCTAAATCCAAAACACAGCACTGTACCAGCTACTAGAAAGAGAATTAACTCTATCCCAGCTGAAACCAGGACACACTGGCATTCAGAACTGCAGAGACGGATCTTCAGACGCACCTGCTGTTTTGCTGAGAGCCCAACACACCTGTGTGAATAAGAGTTCGGGATGTAGGTCCTGCTGAGAAATCAGATGCCTAAACCCTGCTGGCTTAAAGTTCCTGCAGTGTATTTTAATATGGGAACAGCTTTTTGAAACTCTGTCCTCAGGTCTGTGACATTATTGGTTGCTGACGTTTGAGCAAAATTCTTGGAAGCATACTTCTCCAAAAAAACACGGATCGCTATCTACCTTGCACCTCCCTGGCATCCCCCATACAGAAAGGTAACAAGTGACTTTGGGTGGGCCCTGGTAATGATTGTCTGCTGTTCCCCTGTGTCCCAGCAGACCAACCCTTCTCCCAGCCCTGCTTGCCTAGGAAGTTTTTCTCCACCCTTATGCCCTTATTCTCAGATTTTGTCTTTCACTCTGGTGCTGTTGGTAGCCCAGTGAGTCTGACACGCTTACTGGGAGTCTCATGGGAGGCCACGGCACTGAACTTACCCAGACCTAGCAGCTGTCAGTGGTCAATGCTCACTGGCCGCATGGCCTTCATCCTCCAGATCTCACTGGGGGCTTTCACCCTTGTGCCAGCTGTAGGCAGTGGACACTGGTGCCTACAGACAAGATCAACAATGGTGCAGTTCAGTGATGGAGGACACCCCAGGCACACTAGCAGACATCAACCTGCACTGCGAGGTAGAGCTCCAGGAGCATGAATGCAGTAGCTCCATGCCTGGGAGCATGGGGAAGCCCATGGGGCCACTGCTTGCCATGGGCTGTGCAGAGAAATTGCTGGGAGCTGGTGGGAACATCCTCCTGTGCTGCCTTTAGTTAGACCAGCACATGTGAGTGCTGACCCATGAAGTGAGGACAATGGATCAAGAATGTCCAACATGTTGAATACCCAGTGTCAGACCCTATAGTTTACAAATTGCCCAAAGACATTGTGGAGCCTCCATCACTGGAGATATTCAAAACCTGACTGGGCACAGTCCTGGACAACCTGCTCTAGGTCACCTAGAGCAGGAGGGTTGGACTGGATGATCTCATGAGGGACCTTACTACCTCAGCTGTTCTGTGATTCTGTGAAACCAAGTTAGGTTACCGCAGAGTGGAGCTTGCAGCCCCTCTCCCTGGTGTCATCTGACACATCTTCACCAGCAGCAAGAGCAGTGTGTGGAAAACCTGCACAGGCACCAGCATGTGGCTTCAAAAGGCCTGGTGATACATCCATCCTACCACACAGGGGCTGTGCGAGGGATGGATAGTCCCATGGATGCAGGTCATTAGTGCAGCGAGCCCTGGGACACCCCGAGATCTCTGTGGAGCTCAGGAGAAGCCCCATGGTGGCACTTGAAGCTTCTGTTAGAAGAACAGACACAGGGAGACCCAGGCACCAGGGGAGAGGGGATGACAAGAAGTAGCCTGGCATTTCCTCCAGTTCCCTGTGATTGTGCTTCTGTTCCTAAACCCAAAACACTGAGCCTTCTCCTCGGAAAAAGACTTTGGAATCTTATTGTCTGCCGGGTTTTTATAATTAAGCCTGTTTTAACAGGCTCACCCTCACTGGAACCAGGAGAGTTATAGAAAAAGATTGTTTTCATTGTACACAGTTAAACTCTTGCTGCCCTAGCAAATAATTTTTCTCTGAAGCCAGTGAAAAGCTCCCCAGGCTGAGCGAGACCAGCTCCTTTGCAAGCAGCCAACTCAGAATTACCCTGACTTAAAATCCTGAAAAGGTACTGACCAAATTTACAAATCATTCTTTAGTCTCATCCACTCTTTTCAGAACAAATAATACTGTTTAGCTGCTCTGAGATTGACAGCCTTGTTCAGATGTTCAGCACCATATGAAGAATATTCCAGAGAAAACTGCCATCAAAGTCCGTAGTGTGTTTCTTAGAGCTGTTATATTATAGACTCCAGATTGTTTGTTGTATCTAGTTACACTATGCTACAGAAAAGCCTCTCCTTTTTGTTACATGTATTTGCCACCTCATTTTACCTTCATAAAGAAATGTTTAGGTTTCTATCCTTTTGGATGTGGACTGAATAATGCCACTTTTTGTTTATGAACATATATTTTGAATTTCAACGATAGAACACAAGGACAGACCCAATGAACAGCTCTATTATACTTAAGAAATTGAGTTTCTATTCATAAACAGCTGAGTAGCTCCTGTTAGATGGTTTCCCATACAAAAAACATTGAATACGTCCAAATGAGGCTGACTATATCAAAACACTAAAACATGAATAGGATTCCTTCTCAAAGGAAAGACTGAATCAAAGTACAACTCTGCTGATATATCTTCTAATACAGCTATTTACAATCTAAGAAGTACCTTTACCTTGGCTTAGAATCACTCTGGTTTCTGCTACAATGTTTTTGTCATAAATATGCACCTTATTATACAGAGGAAGGGCTTCTATGAACAGTATGAAGGACACATTTACACACTAATTTTCCTGAACAGTGTATGATGTTTGCCATGAAATAAAATACTTACCATTTTTCAGCTTTAGAACATCTTAACTTTGTGTTCATATTTTTAATTATCTGCTACTACTTTTTAAAAATATGACATGAACAAAAGTGACTGTAATAATCTTTGATAATAATTTTTCAAGAGTTATTCAGTAAAAGAGGACTTAATTCCCTGGTTCAGTGACAAAAACAGTCTCTCGAGTGGCAAGTCTTAACCAAAACAATAGAAAATAAAAGGCAGAAAATATTTCACTTTGTATAGAAGCCACATACAACCTTATCAAATTATGCATCAGGTAACAAAATACAGTCTTAGTAGAAATTTTCAGAGAGAGAAATTTTTCAGGGATGCACGCATACATTCCAGACAATACATATGATTGTCTGTTTTCCCAAGGAGAATTTTGTCATTTGCAAAGGATGTGCAAAATATTACCATTGATCTGTTAGTGCTTAATATCCTTTCTGTTTAGTTTGAAGTATAAGACAGTGTGCAGACTAATGGAAAGTCTGGCTCAGCAGTTGCAGCAAACCTTTGCTGAGGATGGAGACAGTGAAGCACAGGCATCCCTAGTTCAGCTCTGTACTACCCGAGAGTCTCCCTATGCCCAAAAATCAGAAAGCAACATTCAGGGCTGGCAGGAACATAGATGGTGGCTATTCTGCTGGATTTTCCAAAAATGAGGCCACAATAACCCATTCACTTACTAATAACCAATAGAGCACATATCAGTGAACAGGTTCCCTACGTCAGTTTTAGGTGTAAATGAATAACGGATACTTCATTGCAGAGTGTATATAAGCTCAGAGGAAGGAACAAGAGTGTTTTTCATCCCCAGCCTAAAGTGTAAAAGGCAAAGCACAGTCATTTGGTGATGCCACAAACTTTTTTTTTAAAGTTTCTGTCTAAAATGTTTAAGCTCAAGAAGATTTTTGGCTTAAAAGCTTTTTGTTTTTGTTGTTGTTTTAAAAGATCTAAAACTCTTAAACACAGTGGCCATGTGCTTCAACAGCAAAGCCACTTAGAAACAGCAATATTTCTGCTAATGGAAGCACTGTTCAAAGGAATAACACTACTCCTTAGTTTTCCTCCATAGCCAGCATTTGCTATAAGGGAAGAGACATTGACCTCTGGCTTGTGGTGGGTGAATGTTAGATTACATTTAGCAAGCGGAAGTCAAAAGTGCTTTCTATGTTGCTTTTTAGTTAATGGCATCTGCTCTGTTATGACAGAGGTTGTTTTTTGTTCCTTCTACTCTAAAATACATATTTTGGTCACAAAACCGATTCTGCTGTTACAGTGGGAGCATCCCACAATGAATATCTGTGTCCACCTGTTTCACTTCATTTCTGAACATTAATGAGAGTTACCTTCATTTATGAAAATTACATAGAATAATTTATTTGCAATGAAGGTTTATAAGCTGTTGTTTTATAGTGTGTGTGATCAGTTACAGACAGATAGGAGGGGGTTTATTAGCCACTCTTGATAAATTATGAGAAATTGCCAGTGACCAGTAAGCCCTTGCTATACCCTGCAGAGATTTTTCTCAATGCTCCCGTAGATTGCATTACCCATTACCTTGCAGTGCAAATTTTCTCCTGTGTTTCCCCTCCTTGGAGGCAAAGGCAGAGCAGGACTGGAGAACTAGTTTTTGACTGTGGGAGACCTTATTTTAGGCCTTTTACATGCCACATATTTCTTGTGCATTCTCACAGAAGTTGCGTGAGGTCAGCCATGCAACAGGGTCCCAGCCCCTGGGGTCTGGGAGTGGAGTTCATGTGCCCCATGAGACCCAGGGAGTTTGATGCCAGAGAACAGGAACAAGCCACACTGGTGAGCAAATGAGTCTCTGAATTTCTGCTGCTTTACTCAGCTTAAGTGCTTTCCCACAGCCCAGAGTTTCATAGCCCTACGTCTTCTCTCAGAAGGTGCATCTTCCTGGGTGGGAGCTGGCAACTTGCTCTCCTAAATAACAGTGCAGAGCAATGAGCCAGGGAGTGGGAGGCCCTTGGGAAGGTTCAAACCCTCAGTGTCTAGCCTGCAGGCTCTGCAGGAGTGCGTCTGGCCTTCATTGCCCCTGAGGGGCTCAGCCAGCAACTCAAAGGGTCAGCAAGACCAAGATCACGGAGACAGGAGCACGATTCCATAACCAGGTAAGTGCATTCACTCGAGATCAAAGTAGGAGAGGAGAGAGATCTGCTCTGACCTCTGATTCCTACCGACAACACTCTTGATGAAAAATGGATATGCACTTCAAGGCCAAGGGCCAGAGCACAGGACCTTCTCTCCCTATGGAGGGACTGCCTCACCAGGCTGCAGAGCAAGAGCTTATTTTCTCTCTGACTGACCCCATTAACCTGATAGTCCTTGCTGAACAGTGGCAGAGCCTCAGTGCAGATATGGAGAGTACTTCTGACCCCTTGGTCTCACTGAGGGGAGGTTGAATGGCTTACTCTTTCTTCTTTTTGGGTGCTTTTGTGGACCTGGGTTTAAATGTTCTTGTGCCTCAGCTCTCCCTCTCACGTTGCAAAAATAAGCATGTTAATGTTATGAGCTGCACCCTGGGAATCACAAAAATAGCAGGTTAGTTACAACATATCCCCTCAGCACAGAAAGCAGCTGTCAGTACACTTCAGCTGGGTATGTAAGTATCAGGTCAAAATACTTTTAAAAGGTAAAGTAGGTGGCTCCAACAAGAACCTTGCAAAATGATTACAACACAGACCAAAATTTTCACAAAAAGGCAGATTTACACTATCAAAACCTTTAACAAATTCAAGTTTCACAAAGTACAATAAATCAAAATCATCAGAATGCGTTGTTTTAGCGCCTTCTAATTTTTCAGTTCATAGTAATCTTGTCAGTGTTGACTATTTTTTTATTTGAGGAGTGTTTGATCCAAAACAAAGCAAACCCTAGTTTGAATAAAACATTTAATTTTGGTTCTTTGATAATTTCATTTCAAATCAACACAAGATGAGTGTAAAGGTAGCTTTTAGTTGTCTGAACCAAAGTCAAATAACTTTAAACTCTGCGTTTATGGGTTGATTGTCCATTTTGTGAGGTAGACAATTCCATCTAGTCTTAGTGTGTTGTCCTAATATTAGACTATGCTGAAACATCCAGCCAATTGCAGTCTTAAGATGCAGATTGCATGAAGTAAAAACCGCTTATTACATGCTACCCAATGAGAAGTAACATTTTCATGCATAGATTTTACAGCCCCAGGTGCAGCCGTCACCACAACTGATGGATTTGGGTTCTTCTCAGCATTCCCTAAATCAGCATCAGCAAGCAGTTCCAAAGATGGTTGCACTCGTAATTAGACTGATGCCATGATTGCTTCAGAGGATAATCTAGCAAATCTGTAATTCACCCACCTAGAAATGAAGGTGCGTTCAAAGAGTTTAATAAAATAGTGGTAATCTGCATTTCAGTCTCTTCTTACTAAACCCGCAGATTATTTAACAAACTGTGAAGAAACTGCTTGCCAATAGAAGTTCCCTGACAGGTAATGTAACATAGGTTAGGTAAAAAAATCCACTGCCTCCCTCCCTGCTTCTGCACTTCTGTGGCCAAGGTGAGGCCCGAGTTAGTGCTGTACTTGCTCTCTTGTTCCTCAGCTGGTTCCAATGTCACATAAACCATCCTGAGCCATAAACAGCATTTGTCCCACATCACTGTTTGTAACTGTTTCAAAGCAGACATGCTCTCATTAGCTATCCCACACACATCTCAAAATTTTTAAAAGTGGTCTGTTTCAGGGCATCACAAAAATCACTGACACACTACAGACCAGAACTGGTGGGATTCAAATGTTTTCTACAAGACTACATCCATCCTGGTAATACACAGCTCCAGTCTCTTTAGGATTCCGCTACGTCAAAGATGTTGTTTAGTTCAGTCTGCTAAAATTCATTAGCAGGCTGATTATAAGTGAATTGGGAACATTTATTTGAACAATTTAGAAAGATAAACCAGTATGGACAGCCTAGTGCCACAGGACTACTCAGCTAAATTAACCTTAAAGGAAAACAGGAGGAGCTGCAAGAGGCATGCTCCCGAACGTGTGTTGAATTCAACTCTGTTCCATACTAATTTTACTTGAAATATTTCAGAACTTTGGCATATAAATTAATGATGGCAGGCTGACAGTAACTAGGTCCTGATTATTTCCGTGTTCAGCTATGTGGTTAATTCACAGAAGTGTTAAATACAAGCTCTCCACCACCCAGGGAGAAGATGCACATACACACTCCTGGTGCATATTGGTTAAATAGACTTGAAAGGAAGTAGAGTAATGATTATTTTCCTTTCTCTACCACTATCTCACCATCTGACAAAGAAGCTGGTGGTACCCGAAGGTCTGCCTCCGCACCCCCTTTCCCTTCTGGGAAGGGGTCTCCCTCTTCCCACCCACTCCCCAGCACAGGGATCCAAGTCATTTTCTTACCACTGAGTAATCCTATAAACAGGGGGATTTTGGCATTAGCCTGTTTACTTCTTTCTTACTCAACACTGCATTGGAAGGATTAGTGTGAATTTAAACCGCAAGTGCAAAGTGACAAAATGGGTCTCTGGCTCGCAGGTTCATAGCTCAGGCTCAGCACACACAATGTGGTCCCTTGGGTTTGTTTTTGTTTTCTTTCTCTTTTTTTTTCCCTCATTTACAGACAACACAAGAATTTTAAGAATATGTAGAATGTCAAAATTGGCACCTCTAATCCTTCCCATACAAGGGAAATGGTGTTTCTGCAGCTTCCCTTCCTTCTCTGCCTGGATTAGCCACGGACCAACAAAAGCAGTGGATTTTCATTAAGGTCGGGTGCCTAAAACAGGGCTCGGTGACATACAAGACAGGCCAGGTGAGTTTAATGTTTTGTCTATTGATGTCTTGCCAGCGAGACCACTGCATCTTCAAAGGCAGTGTGTCACTCAACCATCCCTCAGAGGGCTCAGCGGTCTGATAAAAGCTGTATGAGTAGTTTAAAGTTAAAATAAGTTCATATTGACAAAGACACTACACGTTTCACAACAGCCTCATGTACCCCTCTCCTCCTATAGGGGGGTATGTGAGAATTTTGTACCCACATAGCCCTTTTCGAGGAAGTGCCCAACGCAAGCAGGACCCTTGGGAGCCTTGCTGTGTCTGAGCTCTAGTCACCTCTCACTGCAGAAGCACAAAATCACAGTTAGCAACCATTTTCTCCCTACTGCATCTTGTGGTTAGCTGGGAATTGGGCATAAGCAACATCAGCTGATACAGCAGCAAACACTACTTAGGGCCACTGTGACCAACAGAAGCCAGTCATGAATTTCCACTTCTCATTTATGTTACAGGGAGCTGACCGACTCTTGCATTCTAATACAAATAACATGGGACATTTTGGTATTACCAAAATTTTTATTAGCAGGCACCCTCATGTAATTGACCCCCACCTTGCAGGTATTCAGCAGCTTCTTCATAGAGGGGACAGGGCACAAGAGTTTGATCCAACAAGGGGAATGTATGTGCCATTATTTCCAGGGGCTCAGAATAGCTGCACTGCCTGAGGGTGATAATCATTAAAGCTGTTCTGGAGTCAGAGAAATTAAACTAACTGTCTCGTAACTGAGAGACATGGCAACTCATTGGCATGTCTGCAAGTTAGCGTCAAAACACAAAAACATTTTTCATGCCAGTGATATATTCTGGATGAGTTCAGAAGCAGAGAACATTGCTGGTAAATTGTTTTGAGGAACTCAGAGGTGACTGTGGAAGTACCAGACTAGCAGAGTGCTTGCTGTACACCTTGTACTGGGACAGCTGTATGCAGTCTCCTGGTGACACCAAACAGAAAGGCTCCCAGCTTAGTTATTATAAATCAGCATCCCAGAAGTGCTGCTGCATGAAGACATCACAGAAATGAAATTAACAGGGCACTTAAAAAATTAATTTTACTTAATACAACATTTCAATCCTTTTTTTTTAAATAAGATAATAACAAGTTTCAGTGGTTCCATTCCTTTTGCATGCAACAAGCAGTTTTAGGACAATCACACCAAAGTTTAACTTAGCCAGCCACATCTCATTTGGATATATGGTTCCTTTACCTTGGCTATCATGACCAAAAAAGAATTAGACTTTTAAAAAGGTCTTTAATAAGACAACAAAAAAATGTAAAATCAGTTGCCCAGTAAAATACTTCTGGGCGGAGGCAGGAACACAGAGGCAGGAAAAGAGAAAGTAATCTTTTACATAAAGGGTTAAATACATAGAAAAGCTACACACACATATATATATTTATGTGTGTATTTGCACAAGTTAAACACTTTAAAAATAGCAATTACTTCAAAAGCAAAACCAAAACAAACAAAAAACTCCACAAAATTTTGTACTTTCTCCATTATCTAGCTAAAACTCGTAACTATATCCCTATTACAAACAGTAATTAATGAACACATTAATAAGTAATTAATAAGGTGCACTGTCTATAATCTGAATGAAAAATCAGTAGTTTTTCCTTATTCCTCAAAGACTTTATATTGCTGAAACAGCATCTGATGTTAAGCTTTTGTCATTTTACTAGCTACATGTGTGAAGTATTACAATAAGCAGTAGAACTAAACTGCAGTTGCCCAGCTGCATCAACGTAAGACTTTTTGGGATGTGCTATTCTTGCTTTCTCACTGTCGTAATTGACCAGAAGCCAGAGTTTTACAGGTTTTTAGGCACTAGTCCACTGAAAGTCATGGGGTTTAGGAACCTACATCAGTAAAATATGGCAGTGAGAGAGAGGGCACACAAACATACCTTTGGAAATCTGGAACTAATTGATTTCTAAGATTTCTCCACCCACAGTGTCTTGCAAATGCAGAGAACATCTGCATCGTCAGCACATCAGTGTCTATGCTCAGCAACCTGCCTGTGCAATGAGTCAGGCCCTTTGCAACAACATCTAAGAAGGTGCTGGGAAGATGCAAGTCTTGCCTCTATCATACCAGTCTCTGAACAAGCCTCACAAGCTGTCTTCTGTCTGGACATAAAAAGGGTTCCTAATGAATGTGGACCAAGCCTACCTTTGCATTTAGGCACATAAGAACGTCCTTGCTCAGGTCATAGTCACTTAAGTAGGTTTATTTGCACAAACACAGTGCATACAGGTAAGTAAGGCGTTGAAAATGCTATTGGAAAAGCTGGAGGGTGTATGAACTTGTGGTTAAACCTCTGAGCTGTAACATAGGACATTTGGTTTCACTTCTTACCGTAGATAGAGCTGTCTGATGCTGGATGAGTGACTTTATTTTGCTATGCTTCTACCTATAAAGCAGAAGTAACATCCACAGTCCTTAATCTCATCAACTTTAGGCATGATCTTTGCAGAGGCAGGAACAACCTCGTGCTGAGTATTTGAATACACGCTTGACGTTTTCCAAAGGGAATGGGCAGATTTATCATAGGCAAGGCTGGGGAGGGGTGGGAGGGGGAGAGGGGGCGAGTCACCTCTGTTTGTGTGGAATACAATAAACGATCCAAGACCCACCTCACACAGCAGGGGAACCATTTATCTTCACTTAATGATCACTTTCGCACTTAGCTCTACCCCTAATCTTTAGGCTCTGCTATATATAAGCAGTATATCGGTGATAATGGGAACGAGCAAGATTTATACCTTGATTGGCAGAAGTCAATGGATTGCAAATGCAAATCACAATACTCTGTATTACATTGGATTGCAACCATGATTCAGGAAGTTACAGGCTCACCACTGTTGTTTTTCTTTTTTTTTGCAAAAGCAAATTTTACGATGGCAGTTTGTGAAACAGCTTTCCAACAAGCTACCTCTTGCAGTTAGTCCTCTAGAGTGTGTGTTTGAAGCATATTTGTTTTGAGGGATTTTAAGCTGTAAAGATGTATGAACACTAGCCATCCGCTTAATCTCAGCTGTCAGAGACAGGTTACCAGGCAAGATGGATCTTGGTCTCTGACCCAGTAGGGCTGGCCATACTTGCAGCTATATCGAAAAGGACTGAGACATGAAACAACTTCTGTAAGTCACATGGCACACTGCATTTTAGTCAAAGGGAGGAAAAAGAAAAAACAGGAGGAAAGAAAACTTATCCAGTGGTTACGTTTGAGGAAGCAGGGAGCAAACGAAAGAGCCACAGCACAGGAAAGGGGCAAGTGAAAAGCCATTGCTTCCTTCAGGATGCACAGCAATGTTCGCTGTGGGGGCAGGAACCAAATTCTTCTTTTTATAATCAGTGTAATCCACCAGAAATAATATATAATTCCTTGTAACTGAACGGCTGTCTCACAGATGGATGGTGTAATGTGTCCCCTGCTTCCCTCACTCCCCCCCCCCCTTTCTTTCCCTCACTGGAAGTTCCTGTAATTGTCACTTTGTAATGTATATACCAGCACATGGACATGCAGAATGAACGCTGCGTGCTCATTTCGCACTATAAATGATGTGTACTGCCTTGTGTCACAAACAGTAAATCCTTTATACCAAAAGCCTGCTCATTTTCACACCATTCACTTGTTCAGTAACAGTTGTCCAGATTTTTTAATTCAGCTCCTTACACTAATCCAGCAACTGCTGGTCTTAGACAGGTGCAGGGATCAAACAGGCTCAATAAACTAAAACATCTGGCCTGGAAATGATAATAGGCCCTTTTACTCTCCAAAGCAGAGGAGGAATGCAAAGTTTTCAAATGTTAAATCATGCAATTAGCCCTGTAATTTTTTTTTTTTTTTAAATGAAACAATACTGTTTTCTATTAAGAGTTTCATTCATTGCTTAGGTCCCTGCTTTCCTCTGTGGTGCAGGAGATGACAGGCCAAAGAGGCCAAATCATCATCTACTGAAAAAAAACCCAACAAAAAACACTACCACCCCCTTCACAATAGTAGAGCTCGGTTGTGTGAAGAGGCCCAGCCATGCATTAAGCCAAAAACTAATTCTGAAGAAAATTTTGGGAGGGCCTATGGCCCAGAGAATGTAAAATCCCTGTAGAAGCCCACTTTTGTGAAGCCAAGTCATGTGAAGGCTGGTAGCAGGACAGAACTAGTTGTAGACCATTACCCCATTATCTGGATGACACCAGGAGGTGTCCTCACACTCCCTCCAGTGCTGAGACTGCTGTCAGAGCCAGAAAAAAAATTTCAAACTCTGAAAGTGTTTTCAGAAGTATTTCTGGTCAAGGTTGTCCAGGTTTGGAGTAGCTCTCACCACACTTGTGCCTGGGTTTGGTTAGGCTGAGCCCAGGGTTGGATGCTCATCATGCCCTTCTCCAGGCATTGGTCCCAGTTACCACCCCTCACCTTGGCTTGCGTGTGGCTGTCACAGTGCCCCTCAGACCAAAATCAAGACCCTCTGCAGAAAAGGAGAGCTGTCAGAAGCTTTTATGCTTGTGACTAAGGGGGTGTTGTCTTCTGGCAGTCCAAGTATGTGGCCAAGTAGGAGGGATGGGTATATTCCTATGCCTGTATTAGAAAATAAGTTTCCATCTCTTGTTCAAAAAGTTCTCCATCTTCTTGATGAAAATGCTTTGGCTTGACTAAATAAAATCCTTTAAAAAAAAGTTTCAAACAGGCCTCACCTTGACTACTGGCAGTCATTAAATCTCATGAGAAGAGTTGGTATTTTTACCCAGCATCTTTGCCAAACTACAGTCTTGGTAACTCTGCACTGACCAAGTTTTCCTTTACACTTGGAGCCGAACGTAGCATGCTTCTTTTGAGTAAACAGGAATGTTCATCTTGGGCCAGAGAAACCTGGAACCGAGTCCTGGGTCCCACTCCAGCCTTTGCCTCAAGTTTCCTGTGAGGTCTGGCTACACTTTGCTTAGCACATCTGGGGCCAGGCTTCCAAAAGTATGTTCAGTTCTTCTTATGGACAATCCAGCCCTAGAAACCTCTTTTGACAGCCCGGCTTCAACCCTGAATGGGCCTCTTGAAAATACTGTCTTTAGGCTCTCATGGCTTTTGCTTTCAGAAAAACTGGAATTGTAATAGCAACACAGCGTATAGACTCTAGATCACCTACAGTGCCAGTATCTTATATAAGGCACCAATATATAAAGGACTGATGTCATGAAAATAAAAAAAAAGCATTCCTCCTCACTCTGCTGGAACAGATGCTGCAGTGTTCCCACACTGCTGGATGTGGAGGTGCAGCCGTTGGGCCAGAGACTGAATGCATCACACAGGTCCAAGCCATGGTCTGCATTTTACTGCATGACCGCTCAAAGGTCATGAGCCTTCAGCTAAAAACACCCTACACGACTGTAGTTGTGATGAGTATATAGGTTTCCCTCAGTCACTGTTTGTTGACAGTCACTGGCAGCTGTAGCAGATCTGGGTTCTCGTGCTGGAGTTGATAAAAGGGACTCATGAGCCTGGCAAGAAAGGACTCGGGGAAACTCCTTAGTTTTCCTGAATTCTTACAGAAGGATTTCTCTAAGGGCACACAACTATGAGAACAGGGATCTCTAAACACATGCTAAGTCATTGTTCATGTGTGTTAATGGCATCTGTGTGATGTAAATGGGAGAGAGAAACTAACTTAGAATTAAGTCAGTACTAGCCTCGAGAAGCAGTGTCCCTAGGTCAGGCTTACAGTAGACACAGCAAGAGACTTTAGCTCAGACCAGGGCTCTTAAATGCTGAGTTCTCCTTGCGTCATGGACCTTGGACTAGAGAATGAGGTTCACTAGGGAGCGAGATGCACCATGCAAATCAGAGAGGCTCTGTGTGCTCCCAAGGGCATCGTCCTCACCTTGCTGCAATGACTGGGTCAGACCCAGAACCAGCTACTGCATTCAGCAGCTGAGGGAGCTTGGGTTGACCCCTAAAGGTCAGGATTGCCACAGGCATGTCTCCATCCAGACCATCGGTAGAAGAGGGCATGCAGACATCAACCGGCTTAACCCTTTAGTAATCAGAGGATGTTGGATCGGAAGCTTGTGACCTTAGAAAAGATGCTGTAAAGAGATTTCTTTGCACAAGGCAGATGGCGTGTCCCTGTGCTATCTTTCCTATTCCTGGAAGCCAAGAAAATCCTTATAATCTTTGGATTATATTTGGAAGGAATGATGTGATTAAGAGCAAAATTCTGTATTGCTACATACACAGTCGATCTCTCAAAACATTATAACTATATATTTGCCAGTTAGAGTTTTAAAAGTTTCTCAAGTTGTGTTCACATTTACACTTGTAGTGATTTGTTTCAAACACATACAGATGTGTCAGAAAAAGTCAGAGTAGTGCATAGCTTTCACTTTCTGATTTTGTGGTGTTTCAGCTTCCCAGGTAAGCCAAAAATTTTTAACGTGACAAATTAACCAAGTAATTTACTTTTACTGCTACAGGGAAATGAAATTCCTCAACACATCCTTTGTTGGTCTCCGAGATCAATCTGCAAGTCATATGCCTACTTCAAATAGGTTCAGTGTTCAAAACCAATGGCCTACAGCCAAATTTAAATTCTTTGTGAAGGAAGTTTATACCTCAGGGATGTTAGCATTGGAGACAATGTCTAAGAAAAGTGCAGTAGAACAGTATAGAAGAAATCTGTGCAAAAACCAGGAAAAAAATAATTTCTCTTCAGTCATAGGTGAGAAAGTAGATGCTCAGCTTCTCTATCTGGTTACATGGAAGTCGTAGGGTCAAGCAAATTTATCAAAGCTGTAACAAAATGTGCTCAAGCATTCTGAAGGAAGGGAGAGAGAAGTAGTCTCTGGAAAAACATCTTCCCCTGCCAGAAGACAGAGACCAGGCCTTGATTCGTTAACACATGGCTTGTAGAGGCACCTACCAGCACTAGCCAATAATTCTGTAATTTGCCATATGAACACAGTCTATGCGCTGAGGCATTACTTGATTTCACTTGACTTGTTTGCGGGTGCAAAAAAACCACTCACCATAAATTGCAAGATCAAGGCCATATTTATTATTGACTACTAAGTTTAGGTGTAAAATGAAATTAGAGATGCTTTTTTTACTATAGAAAAAAACAGCTAATTTTGTGTACATCTCATGAATTTAGTATTCCTTTTGACATCTTAGATACTCTGGTTTGTTTAGCCCTATCACCATGTCCTTCAAGTCTTCAGTTCAAATGCTCACTTCTAGTACACTAAATCCATCCTATATGTCTGTTATAAATAGGGTACTGCACATACAGCAAGTGCAGCCCCCACTACACACCCTTGTATGATCACTTTAAATAGCACACATATTCTCACGCTATATTTAGTGCTACATCCACGGTAACATATCATCACATCATTATATACAAAATGGCTTCATAAAAACAAACATTGGAGCAGAGAAATGGGTTTCTTCAGCCTGCATTGAAGCCTGCCAAGCCACAAAGTCCTCCTGAAAGTTTTATTTAGTTTAATCCCATTTACATTCCTCTTTAAAGTCCTAGTTTATGAAACTCGGAAGCAAATTCAAATGACAACAGTTCTTTACCTTACAGATATGTCCTAGCAGATATTTTTAAGCACTCAGCTTACCAATTTGTACCCAGATTTTCAAAACTTTACAGATTTCTTAGAAACACATGCATAAATGGACAAATATACAAAAGCATTTGGAAAATCAGGCCATACGCCACAGGAAAACCATGGAAACATTTTCAAAGACCTGGCTTCAGTGGCAGATAGGGGTCACCTGTAGATATGCTCTTGAGTTCCTATTGAAAATCTGTCTCTTTAGGCAACTTCACCCATGGAACAATGAAGCTCTTGACCTCTTCACATCTTTATTTGCTTTTTTCTTTTCTTTTCTTTTTTAATTTTCCTTTCCATTTATTTCCACTCTTTCTATCATAGCTTATACTATTTATTTTGTGATAAAAAACTTTGTAAAAAAATGACATTGATGACATTTCTCCAGACAGTACTTCTACATTTGAATCTAGCAACATGAATGAGCTGTTCAGATAATTTTTAACAATGCAAATTGCCTCCTGTTTTGAACTTTGGACTATATGAATCTGCATATTGGCAACTTTGGCAACTTGCACACCTAGTAGTCATTGGCATAAGATGTAGTAGTAAATAAAAATGGACTAACTTCCTTCCACCCTCCTGAGAAATCTGGACCAGGATGCTGCTCTGTTAGATAGTGCATCAACATTCTATACCTACGTAAAGTAGGTATAGAAAAAGATATGAGCATGAGAAGAGGTACAGTAATACAATGTTGTCTGATACAGCAGTCTACAGACTGAACACACCAGCTATTTGTCATCATTATTTTGGGGTTTTTTTTCCTCTTGTAGGTTTCAGAGCCTAAAGGAGTCTTAAGAAGGGGTCTCAGGGAGGATAATAACATGGATATGTGGAAGGTTCCCTAACATGGATAACTCCATGGGCAAGAGCATCTTGAAACTGAGCATATGATATCAGGGAGCTGGCAGTAGGGCTCAACTGGAGAAGGTGGTTGATATTTTGAGAGTAATTAAGAACTGTTGAGTCAGGATAAAAAAGCCCAGGAAGGGCCTTGAGTTTGAAGTGTTTAATGCAGCAGAAAAATGGGGAATTGGTGGAGGCTGCATAGGGAAGGGTTGTCCAGGGAATGTGACAGGATGAGAAAATGGTCTTTGCAGCAACACTGATGAGACAGGATGGTATTTCATCAAGACCAGGGAAGATAATTTTGCAGTAACAAAAGCTGTATGATGAACAGGAAAGGCTGTTTTGGATAAATTATACAGAAAAATGTCATCAGTTAAGGCACCCTTCTGTAGCATCTTAACCCAACTGAAGTCCAGACTGTTTTCTCTCCAGGTATTGACAATACAGTCCACGAAACTTCACAGTGAGGTTCTTCAGAGAACCAGCCCAGCTGAAAACTAAGTCTTCCAAAAATACCAGGTGTGTCTTGAAGCAGCACGACTCATTGAACTGCCTGACATGCTTGCACGAAAGCACAAGCAGTGTGAGAAGGAGGAAGAACATGGGACCGGAGTCAGGGTGGGCATGGCAGCCCCCCAGGAGGCCTGGGGTAAGATATCTCACATTCAATCCTCTGCCAAAAGCTGGGAGAAATGTAAGGCTGAGAACAGTCCTGACCATAGGATGATAAGCTGGTACAGTGTTGGGAAAAGAAGGTGTAGACAGTAAAAATGAAGAGTCATGTTTTAGCTAGATAAATCCTGAAGTGGTGACAAAATATCCATTAAGTGTTCTAGGAGAGAGAAGACAAGATTTGAATTTGGGCAGGAGGAGACAGGTTAGGAATTAAAAGGTAAATCTCTAAGTTATTGATGTTTTAAATCCTATTCAAAATAACTCAGCTCCGCATGCTGCTGTTTGAGAGGTCACTGCCTTCAAAGCAACAGTTAGAAAGATGGATCTCTTTGCTCCTACCTGCAGTCCTTTGTCTTTATAGCCATAATATTACCTTACCTCTTGTCCCATTACTAATGTTTTCTTAAAAGCCTACTGCGGAGGACCAGTTGAAAGCCCCAAATTTCCTGTTATTATTGCTGTAATTTCTTGTCTTTGGTTATTGCAAGAAGATTGTTTTTAAAATGTTTTCAGCTGCTCCAAAAACAACCTAGACTGGGTTTTAAACTCATTCCTTCTGGTAGTTAATTCCACTCAGAGACTTCATCCAGTCATGCTTTTTCCTTAGATACAAGGATTTTATTAGGCACCATTAGCTTTGTTGGCTCAAAAGAAGCCCTGCTCCAGCTGAGACTGTTTCTAAAATACCCAAAAGATTTTTCATGGAGACTGAGATGAGAGCTTTAAATTGGCCTCAGAAACAAGGGAGCAAGTAGTTCTGTGGAACAATCACATACTGTGGTCCCACTAAGATGCCCAGCTACTGACTGCTGTGCAGATCATTACTTTGAAAACATTCTCAAGCAACTCTCAAAGTAATCCCCCCAAACCTAAAAGCAGGTAAAGAAGAAATTAGAAAATAAAGGCAGGAAGAAGTGTAGTGAGCAAACATGAGGAATGCTGTCTCATACACTGCACAACTGAATCATGATAAATAACTTCCATAAACTATTTTAAATTAAGATAAATGCAATTGCATGGGCCTCAAGATGTCCTTTTCCCATCATGACTGAAGAAGTTTTCACAATCCTAAATTAAAAAAAGCAAAGAAAACATGAGCCTTGTAAGTAAAATACTGGAATTCTTTTAACCTTTTGTCTTAGAAGAGACACCCACCACCAGCAGCTGACAGAGACAGGCGCTGCCTTGCCAGACCACTTTTCAGCCGATTATCCATAACATAGCCCACGTGCTCAGAGGTGGGCACCAGACTTCTGCAGGGGACAGCAGAACATCCCAGGCAAAAGCAGTATCAGCCCACTCTGAGGTAGAAATCTCCTCTCACATCCATCTTCTGACCTAGAGCTGGCAGCTGCACTACTGACTTCAGCCCAGGAGGTGAATTCAGCCGAGCGGGTCTGGACCACAAAGCTGGTCTAGTGCATCGGCAGAAGACAACAGAGGGAAGCTCAACTGCTCGTCCCTATATCAGTCTATATGTAGAACAAATCATAGTGGCTAAGGTCTTGCTTCAAAGCTTACTGTAGACACAGCTGCACCAGTCTAAGATGTTATTGCACCCTTGATAATTTGTTGCCACATCCACTGCTGAGCACATCTTGTGAAAAATCCCTCCTCTGCTTCAGACTGAATTCAGCACGTTCAGTTAGGATGTAATTAGCTCTCACTGGTGTCCTTCCTCGCAGGCAGAAGCTTAGGATGCGTGCAGTTTGCATACAATTTGGAAAGGGCTGTGATTTAAATAAAAAATAAAAAAATCATGTGTAATAGGAGAAGTGCTGTAAGAATACTGAGATTTTCACAGCATTTTTCAGATATATCTGAGTGCATCTTACAGACAATGATCTGCCGAACTGTATCTGCTTCTTCTGTAAGTGTATGTTGTCAGACATCAGTATCCTGATTCATTGGCTACCCTTCATCCTAAAAGACAGTCTCATTCATAACACGTTTTCAGAACACAGGAACAGATTTGTTTATCAAAAACTGTCCCTCAAACCCTCACTCAGTCTATTTTTAGAACAGGGGAAATGCACTATAACCAACCTATAGCATACTATAGGATGAATTCTGAGATTGCTTCTTGTGCCCTCCGGAAAGCCTTCTTATGCACATGATTGGAAATCAAAAGTAAAAGCTGAGCAGACTTCAGTAGCTGAAATCGTGTTAAGAAGCTGGTCCCTTCACTTTAACATCTGTAATCAATTTGTATGGACAAAATATAGTATGGGCATCAAAGATGTAAACTTGTACCCAAATCTCACACTTTAAATACAGGACTATCAGGCCACTAGGTCTCATTTATTGCTAGGGCATAATGTGACTTCTCTCCACTTCAGGATCCCAGTGGACTGGATTATGAACCAGCTGTGCCTGGCAAGCAAGGACCCAGAGTGAGAAGAGTGGCCTCAGCATTACCCCGCAGCTCCAAAAAGCATACATAAGGGCATGTGCAGAGAGGTGCTTCTGAAAGACTCATGTTCAGCTGTAGCAATTCATCACAGCCTCTCTCTTGCGTGTGTGTGTGGACCTTACTCCCAGACAGCAAAAAGCCTTTGCAGTCTGACAATATTAACTCTCTTAGCTAACAGTGCTGGGAGGGAAAGGGCAGGTTTCAGTTGCCTAGATATAGGTGGTACGTGAATCTGGCATGTCCTAGAGGTATCCAAGACCTCTACATGGGACTAGCAGATTAAACACAGGATCAAGGCTGGGGACCTCCCAGTGCCTAAATGACTCTTGATGCTCTTGTTCAGGCACCTGAGCATATAGGATTCTGACCCAGAACCTCATCATAAGTAACTCCTGGCAAAAATATTTTTTCTGGTTGAAAATTCAAATTCAGACAGTTTTTTCACTTGCTTACTTTTTTTTAACCTGAAGATAGGCTGGAGGGGGAGGGAGAACTGTCAGTGCCATGTAGAGAGACAGGCTGTAGTATCATCTTGATGCAGACATCAGAAAATCCAGCCATGAGAAGCAAAGCTTTACCAACCCAAACTTTGTCATCTTGTCAGCCTAACTTTTCACTCCAAGACTGAAACTACAGAAGAAAGGTTTTGTTTTGCGTTTGCTGTCACTACTCAATGGGCCAGCATTCTCAAGGTAACTAATAACTGGGCTTCTTTAATTTTCAGGCCTCCAAATCAACACCTGGATTCCTTTCTAGGGCTTTTCTTGACATGGACACATGAGCTTTTGCTCCTTGACCATGATACAGGTCACAGAGTACAGAGGGATGCTTTGTGCTCTATGACTTTGAGACCAAAGGGATGCATTCAGGCTGCCTGCTATGGCACTCAGGTTCAAAAGGACTATTTCAGCTGCCAACTGTCTAAGGCTACCAGATGCTGGATGAAGTAAGAAGTAGACATGATACATAACTTACACATACAGATATATGCACTTCAGATAGAGCCCCTGTCTCTTTCCACTGGGTGCTGCTGTAAGGATCCAGCAGTGCTGGCTAGCTAGGGTTGTCTGCACATATGGTTGTCTCTTCTTGACTGGAGGCACACCTCTGACCATTGCAATCTCTGTGTTAGGATGTCTGCGGATAGCTACAGCAATAGTAGTAAAGTCACTCTACCTCTCTATGCCTCAGTTGCCCCATCCACATAACTCATACCCGATCTACTTGGAGCTGCAAATGTGAGACATGATTAATCAAAGACAAAAAGTGTTATAGATCTTCAGACAGAAAGAGCTAAGGGAGTCCAACAGGACCATTATCATTACCACAGAGTCAACATCTCATATTCAGTGATGAAAGCCTCTCGGAGGAGTAATGCAAACCTATTGCTGGAATTAATGCTCCCGCTCAAATTTGATAGTGCCCTTTATACAGGATTTTCAGTTGTATTCACAGAAAAACATAAATAAGTGCTCAGGCTGGCCAATCTATTTCCTCTGTAACTGGCAGCATTCACAGTCACTTTATTGTATGAAATAATGTCTTGGTTTTTCCTCCCTTTATCTTGCTTATGCCTGACCTTCCATTAAAAGTTGCTTGGAAACTGCTTAGAGAATAGTCAGTAGTGCTTCTTATTGATATCTTCCTTTTGTTATTTCTTTGTTATTCTATCTTTTTTTATTCCTTTCCAGAAGCTTTTTAAGCTAGAAGAAGATGAAAAGAAACCAGAGAATCAAAGCCTAATATTTTTCTTTTTAAAAAGAACAGGAAAACCATCCTCCCTATATACATTGACATGTTAAAGAAGAAAGAAATGCTCTTCTAATAAATGCTCCAGCAGGTCTTTAACGTGCGTGTTATTATCAAGTGTTTTACACATTCTCTTTAGCACCTTGGTAATTAAAACCAGGATATATAAAGAAAGTTGTGTCCCTAAATACACTTTGCTATTGTCATTGTATAGAATTAGTGGAAAAAGGGCACCACTATGACACCTATTTTACCAAAGGGGCTTTGTAAGGGTGGTTTGAACTGCCTCCTAAAAGAAGGCTGGAGAAGTGGCTCGGAGGATTAGCCACTGGACAGCAGTGATCATGGTGGATAGTGGGAATTTAAGCAGCAGGCTGAGGGAAGGGATTATTTCCTTCTTCGCTCTTGTGAGGCCACATGTAGAGTTGTCAGGGACCTCCAGGGGATGGGTGCTTCCCAGGAACCAGGAGCAGTGGGGGCTCTGCCAGCGTGGCAGGGCAGGACCTGGTAGCCAGAGCCGTCCCACCACCCCAGCCAGGTGCAGGGCAGTCCGGGGGCAGCCAGGGGCAGCCCCAGCCCTGGGCATCGGGCACCTCCCTGGGGACAGAATTGGATGTCATCCCTGGCCGCAGTGTCCCCACAGAGCTGTCTAGCAGTCTCTGCCCACAGTTTCCAGGAGGATGCTGGTCCTGAGCCCCAGTAGCCCAATTTCCAAGAGGGGGGATGCTCTCAGGCCCCTGGCATCTGTGTCCAGTTTTGCACCTGTCTGCCAGTGTAAAAGTGGTATGGTCAGTCTGGAGCAAGTCCAGCAAAGGACTAGCGGAATGGTTAGGGAAGTGGAGTATCCAATACAAAAGGAAAGACTGAGGGAGATAGGTTTTTCTGGCCTGGAGAAGACAAAGCAAGAAGGTGAATCTAATAGCAGTCTTCTACCGGGGTATCTACAGGGGATACAGAGATGATAGAGCCAGAGATATGAATGAAAGGACAAGAGGCAACGGTCCCAAGCTGCAGCAATAGAAGTGCTGACTGGACATGAGGAAAACTCCTTTTATAACAAGCACTGAAACGCATGTCCCGAAAAGCTGGTGAATCTCCATCCTTGAAATTTTGGGTTGATAAAGCCCTGAGCAACCTGTTCTAACTTTGAAGTAACCCCTGTCTCGAGCAGGGGACTAGACTGGATAACCTTTAGCCAATCTAAATTTATTCTATGAAGCTATGATTCTACAGTCTCAGAGAAATATATTTACTGTGATAAATTAAATTTAGCCACACGTGAGTAGATGGTCTCTGTGGGAAGGCTATCCACACATATGTTCAGTATGACAAATCTGGAGAGTCATTTGAGAGGAAGTGATTTTATTCCATAGCAATGGATCTCACTGTGCTTTGCATGAGCTTTCAGCCTTCTGCTATTGGCCATATGCTTGCCCAACACTTCTGTACCGGGACATGAAAATGCCTCCATACAGACATGAAGGTCTAAATAGCCTTTCTCCCACAAATGTTTTGTCTTCATTCACACTGAACTACATCATTGCTCTAATGCAAGTTGTTGTTAGGACTTGTGACTGACATGGGCAGTAGCACGGTACTGTGTCTGGCTTTATTAAAATCCATGGTAAAACTCCATTTTTTAGCTTAACAAGATTTCTGCCCCTGTTCCCAAACTTCCCTGTATAAATAACATAGGTTTACTACAAAGGAAAAGCCCAATGAAAATATCTAAGCTCTATCAATAAAGAGGAAGCACATATTCTTGAAGCCCTGTTACAGTTTTCTCTATGAAAAGTAATGGTAATATAACTATGGTGAGTACAATTTCAAGGTGTATTCTTCAAAACCATGGCACCTTAAAATGTTATTTATCATGTCCATATTTCCTCGTTTGTGGTTTTAATCCATAAATTAAGAAGTCATTTGCAAGGAGAAAGTGCAAAGTATGGCATATTTGTAGACAAGAGTAATTTTTTCACATACTTGTACTTCTTGGAACTGCAGATGTTGCTTTCTTGAAGGTTTGTGACCAGTATACACTTTTTAATATGATTTAACATGTAGAAATAAGACAGTAAATTTGACCAGGAAGCAGTTCTTTCTGTGAGGGAGTCTGCAAATACCACTTTGATCTATGTAGAACTGATAATTTTTTTTGCTTCTTTTCCCCAAATTTAACTCATTGAGTCCTTTATTAAGTGCTTCTGAGCATGGTTCTTTGCTGATCGCAGTCTGATCAGCTTGCAAGCTAAAGGTCACATCAATTCACAGATGTTATCATGCAGCTCTTATCTGTTTCAATCCAGAAATTCCAGGAAATTATCACATGGAGTTCTCTGCATGCCCTTCCAGAGCACTATCTTTCAGGCTAATCTTTTAGATAGTGGTTGGGGTCAGATCTACACATATTCAAGTGTTTATTTCCCAGGAGAGAAATACCGCAGCCCCTTGACCCTGAGAAGGTTATATTTTATTTTCTAAGTTGCTCTAGTTTTGTTCTCTTCTATTTTCCTCAGGTTTCCCTACAGCTGGCTGGGTTACCTCATAATTATTTTAATAAATGGGCACATAGCTGGCAAAATTTCTTCTTCTCAAAAACGCAGTCCAACTCTGACTTGAGCCTGAAGACAGATTTCTACTCACAAAGATTGCAGTGATACTGTTCTGAAAAAACAGGCAGTAGCGCTTCATTGGTTTTAAGTGCTTGCAGAATAATCCTTTCACCTTTATAATACTTTCAAGTATTATATTTTGGATATACATCCTCTGAAGGAGGAATGTACAAATCCTAGATCTACTCCTCTGTACACAATTGGCAGTATATCTTGTAATCAGCTTTTTTTTTAGTGAAAACAAAGCAAAGGTCTGTTGCAAGTAAAAGGTGCTGATTGTTATGAGACCTGCAGACTTTCAGATTTTTCTTAGTTTGGAAATGAATTTTGTTTTATTTTCACTGCTTTATATACTCATTTTAAGTAGTTTCTAAGTACATCCTATCTGGTTCACCATAGTGGCTAAGTTCAGGTCACCACAGAGACACAAGATGCCCTGCCAGAGACCCGGGCAGAACAGACAATTGACATGGAGGTAAAGGACCTGTGTCGATAGAAGCCACTGACCATCTCCCTTCTGGGGCAAAGTCTAACAAGAAAACACTGGAAAAAATTACGTGGCTGGGCAGGTTTTGCTCCTCAGGACATGGGGCTCATGTGCTGCCATGTAGCCACCTCTTCCCGTCCCCCTTTCTCCAGACCAGTTACACCACCTCTCTTCCCTGCTCCTTTTCACCCAAGTGCCTTTGCCATGCACAACCTCAGCTCTGGGATATCCATCAGGGCAGCGCGCTGGCTGCGCTGCTGTGAACCACGTGGCAGGTTTTGTGCAGCAGCTGTGTGGTTTGTTTCCCCACTAGCCCTGGGTGTCAACCCCTATAGCATTTCCTCTGCCCTTTCCACTACCCTTTACATTTCACTGGGACTGTCCCACTGTCCTCGTCATAGGCACAGCTTCAGAGCCTTGCCACGGACATGGCCCTGGATGTGTGTGCAGCGGTGGCCGCAGCTGAGCCTCACTGTCATTTAGGTGGTTCCTCGGCTTGCTCGTACACTAGAGCACATGCCCCAAGGAGAGTGGGGGGAGAGTTTGGCTTGGGTTGTCACCCAGCATTTTGATGACTTCTTTGATGTCAGAGCAAGAGAGAGCGAGGAGCAGTCAGTAGTGGTCTCAATCCACCCTCATTTAAGGACCCTCTGTTTGCCATACGCTGAAGCCAAATTAACCTATTGCTCTTTGGGACTCATATTCTATAACGCACTGAATCTCTAGCTTGCAGATGCATGTACCTGTGGGAACTGGAGATGCGTTTCAGACCAGGTCCAGTTCAGATGCAGATTGGTTTGTGCTGGCTAAGCCCACAAAGGCCTCATCAACCCAGGGGAACAAGCTCTGTCCTCCAGGCCTTTTTTTCTTGCCTTGTACAAGGTTCTTTGAGCTCCAAATTTAGGTATCCCTCCTAATTAATGATCATTTCACACTGTCTTCAAAAGCCATTGGATTTTGATTAGCCAGCAAATAAAGATGGCTTCATTTTCTCCTCCGGGCACATATTTCCTGTGTCTCCTTAGCAGTTAATTGAGTAGGCGAATAATAGTCCGTGCACTTTAACAGGCTGCGTAGGAAAGGCAATACCAGCCTGGTCACCAAGAGAACTTCACTGACATTAAGCGCTTAGCAAATCTGATCCCCCAAAGGGAGAGAGAAGCTGCATCAGTGCGCCCTGTTACATGGAGCCCTGACGGCTCCTGAGCAGCTGGTGCCGTGAAAGTATGGCACGCAGCCTTTCTTTGCCATGGATGTTTCAGCTCGCTCCTCTGCCCAGACCTCATTGTGGAAGCTATTTTAACAGGGAAAGAGAAAACATATTCTTGTTTCTCCTCAGACAAATGTGGAACTATTCACCTTTGGAGATGTCTAGGTCAACTCCACTGAAGTTGATGCCTCTATCACAACTTAAAGACAGAAATCTGCAAATCAATGAGATGCCCTTCCTTTTATTTGTTATTACCTCTAAGTTGTGCATTTCAACAGCACTCCAGGGCAAAAGGAAGGGCAGGAGAAGTCCCCCAAAAGTTTTGTTATTCTCAGCACAGTTGTTAGGGAACGCGTATGTGGAAACAGTGAATGAATATGCCAGCCTCCCCACTGCACAAACCAGGTAAAACAGCATGTGAAATCAAATAGGCATTAAATTTGTCCTTTAATCAAGACATCGAGAACAGGGAGTGCTGGATATCCTCCAGATCATCTTAATAGATGTTATTGGCCCTTATTAAAATATTGCTAGGGTAGAAAACTTACTGTCATGCTTTCCAATGAGGTGCTAAGTTCAGAGGAACAAGCTGAAGGAAGGAAAGCTTTCAGCAAGTGCTGCTTTTGAATTCTCTTGGCCTTGGAGTGTATTAAGGCATTATATGTATTAAGTGTAAACAGATCCACCTACATATAACCAAATTGACATCAAGAGGTGCTGAACTTGCTTCCACAGCACTTAAAGCAGCCCTTCGGCTTTCATAGGGATGAAAAGTGTTTTTATCACTAGCTTCAGGCAAGACCTGAATACCAAACTCTTTGAACATAGCAAAGCCTGTGCAGTGATTCAACAAGCAAAAATATTTTTAAACACATTCTGGAATCCTTTTTGTTGTTCAGTTCTGTTTGTTGGATTGTAATAGAAAATGCCTAGAGTTTTCATAGGAGGTCAACTATTGTGAGATGTTTTGTTGTCAGGGACAGTTGCGCATCTCTTCAAATATATTAAAATACCAGAAACAAAATGCTGTGACACATCTCTTTGGGAAGCTTAATGATCTTGTATTATTTCCATGAACAGGTCCCACATTACTACCAGCCTGCTTTCTTGCTCAAGAACATGAGTGAACGCCTGACATATTGCTTTTCTACTGCCAGTGGGAGGACTGTTGACAGGCTCCAGAAGCCATGAACCTGCCACCACAAAATGATGTGCTGCATCTGATAACACTGACTCTAAGGAGGAAATTACAGAGGAAGTTACCAAAAACAATTATTTAAGTTAAAATATTTGAATGCAAAAACATTTACAAAATAAAGTTTGCATATGTGTATCCTGATGGACCAAGGTGCTAGGGTCTACTTTGTGACTGCTAGGGGAGTGAGAATAGTGCTAGAAGAGATCTTGAAAGGTGATGTAGCCCCAGGGTAGAGAACAAAGTCAATGGCATTCACTTTCATACAAACAAGAGAATTGACATTTTGTGTGTAGAACACACACTTAGCTTTTCCCACGTGCAAATCTATAAATTGCCAGACTATATTTGCAGACATTTTGAGTCCATTCCCTCACTTTCTGCCTTATGCCGACATGCTCACTTTTCCCACAGAACAACACCTTGGTACAGAATCACGGATAAAGCAATGGTGAGGCAGCGCTTTGTAACAGGTGTAAAAGCCCCACAAACGGGATTAAGAAGCTCAAGCTACGGAAGTTTTATTCTGCCTCATGACAGCTGCAGAACCTCCTCCTCTCCTTCTGAGATGTGTTCATTCATCAATAGCCACCAAAAGACGTGGCTAATTGACACCCACCAGCACATCACGGGCACAACCATGAACATCTCCCCTTCCCACAGGCTCCTGTCTGTACATATGTGGTCACGGAAACCAGCTCTTACGTTTTTCTCTCTTCTGAGCTGGGACACCTACAACATAAACTTTCTCTGCTCTGGAACAGAGTAAAACAAGTTAGTAACTGTGGCCTTTCAAGGTGTTGGCATTTAAAGTATAAAATTGGTCTGGTGTCATTGGTGTGCTTTCTACACCATTTTTCCTCAAAAAGACCTGACTATATAAGGAAATTGGAGGGTGACTCCTAAGCTTTCTTCTGCAAATTTTGGTTCAGAAGTTTTCCCATGATGGACACAGCCAAGAAAATATGTAAGACCCTAATTAAACAAAATGTTTACCTCTTAGTATTACGGTCTGACTTGAATTCTTAAATGCTTTGTTGGCTAAATGTGGAAATGCTGAAAGCTATTCACAGGCTGAAGTGAGGCCACAATGCTGCTGTTCTATGGCCCAAATCCTATGAAGGCCTTTTTTGGTTCTCAAGCTACTTTAGTCACACAACTTGTCCCACAGAAATCAAGTTAAGTAACCCTAAAACTGATGGGAAGAGGAATGGGTAAAAAGTAAAAATGATCCTGAATGATAAAAACTTTCTTGACATGGTTGTTATAGTTGAAAAGTAGTTTTATATACAAGTAGGCATCTTCTGCTCATCTTCATGAAATTAAACATGTTCATAAGTGTAGCCAGGTTCAGGACCTTGGATTATGAACCCTTCAGGAGAAAGGCAGGCTTTGTTTTGTTTCATGTTCAGCACTAATTACATTACCAACAACAGAAATTCAAACATAACCGCACTCTGCACCCAACGAAGAACCGCTAGGAAAGGTGTGAGCAGACAAACCATGCTTTTGTGCAGTAAACTCACCACGATTGCCACAGCTGTCACTTTTCTGATGTATAATTAATTCAGCACCGCAAGTTGCACAGTACCAAACGGTCCTGTGTTTTCACATGGCATTGCTTTTATTTACGTCCCCATAACACTGGAGGGTCGAGAAGTTAAGACTGAGACAGGGGCCTCATGCCTGGTCACTGATGGTTGAAGTCGGTGAGAAGAGGAAGTGCAGGGAAAGGAAGCGGAGGATTAAATTACTTCTTCAAGAACAGGCAGGTCTCTGGAGGCACAGGTGCATCACAGAGCAAGGATAAAATTAGCAGTCACCCGACGTCTTATCATACTTTATATCCACGAAGAAATACTGCCTTTCTGAGACAAGCGTAATCCTAGAGCATCATGATTTCGATAGTTTTGAATAACTTAAAGGTCCCATTTTCCACTGATTTCAGAACATGCTGGCTCACACTAAAAGTTCTGTTTAAAGACAAAAAGCACAATTATTAGGTCTTTGAGCTCCATATTTTGTCTGAATTGTTTGATCTCACCTGCAGAAATATCATAATCTCTGCTTTCTTCAACAATTAGCATAAATTCTTCCCTGAAAAAAATTACTCCAGTGGATCATTCCGTATTTCCGTATTACTGCTGATCTGATAAAGACAGCTGTAGGTGCTATTAGATCAGTGTGGCACGGACCATCTAATTTTCTCCAAGGCAATCTCAGCCTGACCTTTAGCTGACATACTCAACATGTTAGTCCACCAAAGGCCAGGGAAGTTCTTGTTGTGCTGCTGCCACCGGGGTGACCCCTTGCTTTGAGTTAAAATATTTGCTGCTGTTGTTCATGAATGGCAAATAGGCGATCACCTTGGCAATGGCATAATTACCTCAAGATTTGGAAAGGTGTGAGGTGATATTTTTTCAAAGTTTATTAACAATATTGGTTTTGTGAATATTTTCCAGTAGGGGAAGAAAAGAAGAAAGCAAAACCATGACATGGCAAGAAGCACTTACCTTCTGTGCTGAAGAGTTATCTTTACTTACTCTTATTACTAATGGGCACAGAGCTCTTTACCATTTGTTTTTTCCTAGTCTCATTGTGCCTTAGTCCCGCTGAGCTCTCCTGCAGCCCCACCATTTCCCCTCCCCAGCATGGGGCTGTGCTCCAGCGCCCGGCGGGCTGCTCCGTCCCCGTCCCCCGCCTGCCCCAGGAGCCAGGAGCAGCTGTTGGGCCAGCGGATGCCTCTCAGACCTCTGAATGCCTCCTCCCAGGCCACAGCCGCCCTGGCCAGGGGCCAGGAGCTGCTGTCACCACCAGGCCCAGAGAGGAGGCACGCTCTCCGCTCAGCCTGCTGCCCAGCGCTGCGCCGGGTGGGACGAGCAGGAGGACGATGCCGCAGGGGCAAGAGCTGGCTCCCCACTCTGCCGGAGGTGGAGCAGCCTTCCCCAGAGATGCTCCCCCCGCTTCATTTATATTGCTGGCGTGGGTCTCTTCAAGGACCCTGAACAATGACTGCTTCATTTTTTTTGGTTTGTTTTACTGCAAATAATAGCGATAGCACATTGTTCTTTTCTTGAAAGACATAGCTGGACATGGGCTTTTGCCTCACTGGAGGCTAGATAAGATAAACAGCCTAAAGTTCAACATAAAATTCCAGGACCTGGCCTTTTAAATCTGTGTACAGCCAACCTGTGTGCATATATAGTCCCCTAATTGTCATACCCAACCAGGGATCTCCTCCCTTGCCATCCCTAGAGTTAGTTCATGGAATTCCCTCACATCCAAAGAAAATTCAGACCAGACAGGTGACAAACCCCACCTAGCCTTTCCCTGAAACAGTAAGAAAGAGATATTAGAAGAGAACTGGAACTGTACAGAACAAATTGGATGTTCAACCTTTAGGGTGAGCTCCAACTTCTTATACTTTTTTCTTTTTTTTTTCCCTACCAAAACAAGAGTGTGCATCCTTTGTTATCATCAGATTCAAATTTCAAATCCTCATTGCAAGAACAAATTCATTTTCCCCTGTTTTCAGCAGGAAATCACTTGTATATATTTTCTTCCAAATTCAGATATCTTCCTGCACCTGTTGATACTACCACCTAAAGCCTTTTAAGGGTTTGTGTGTGTGTGTGTGTATGTCCTGTATCATGGAAAATGAGCATTATGAAACTACAATTTTGTCTGGATTGTCCCATTTGCCTATAAAATGTCAGCAGATGCAGGGATGGGCTGATAGATGTTTCTAAGGGAGAAGACCTCAAACCATGTATGCCCGTACTCTTATTGCTGCTGTTGCTGCTGCCAGCTGGAAAAAGGGATTTCGAGTTCACAATGCTGGCAGTTGCTAACAGGGCTGAGAGAGGAAGAGGAAAATAACTTGAAGAATAGCTGAAAGGAGCTCAAGGAACGTGCATACCAAAAGACTTGCCAAAGTACACAGTGCAGCACTACCAGTAGCTCTCCAACTCCAATAGATGCTTATGCATTTATTTTGAGATACGGTATGGGAAGTACTGAATGGGACTGGGACCTTATCACTAAAGTGTTCAGTCTGTATTGCAGAAACACTGGGCGATGACTGCTCCAAGGCACTACCTCTTGTCATTCTGATTAATAGCTCCTTCACTATGGCATGTTTTTATGCCAGTACTTTTGGCATATACTTTTTCATTGCTGTGGTGGCAGTGTGCTCAGGAACTGCAGAGAACAAAATTGGATTGGCAAATCCCTACAATGTTCACCCTGAGTTGGCTGGAGGTCAAAGACCTTTTTTTCTGAGGAGAAGATACCACCCTTTAGCAGGAAAGATATCATCCGTACCAGATCCAGGGTGAAAACTCCATACCATACAGTGTGCTTGGGAAGATAAATCACATGCAGGAATTGGAGCAGCCAACGTTACAGAACTTAGAGCAAATTATCCTTGGAGTCTCACTCATCCACTTCCAATCAACGAACTTGAGACCTAATCTGTGGCCCCAAAAAAAGAGAGACATAACCTCATTATTTTACAAAGCAAATAAATTTGTTTTGCAGCCTACTCATCATTCCCACCTCAGTAGTCCCTTGGGAAACAATGTTCATAATATTCAGAAGCACAGCTGTAAGGAAGTACAATCCATTTTCACATGAATCTAAAATCAAAAGTAAGAAAGCAAGGTGGTGCATGCTTACAGGCAGCTCTGATCAGCATCCTCTCTGCAACCCTCTCTTACGGATGAATGGGCAAGAGCATCCTTGTACATGTTTGTACAACAAAGTACATCCTACCCAGTTGTCAAAAGGAACATAAAAGATGCCTACTGGATAGAAGAAAGAGAGAAAGCAGTCTCTGTTAAAATACACCTCATGGATCATTTTAAAAAGAACAACAGGGTTCCACTTTGCTGCAGCCTAGTCAACCAGCTAAGGATCCCACACCAAGAGGGCAACAGATTTTGCTTGTGCCTCTGGAGGCAACATACACGTGGGTTGAAAAGGATGCCTGATTAGCCTCTTCTCCGTTCAGTGCTTGTATTGCATTTCCATGCCGGGAGCTCACGTGCCGGGTGTATCGGTCCATCAGGGATCACATTAGCAATTATGTCTGGCACCTGCAGTTATGGAGCTGAGAGAGGACCATCGCGCTGTGATACAACAGGTGCTGCTCCCCAGACCTTGGTTGTTACCGGGCATGGATCCTGGGACAGAAGGGGACAACACACATCTGGGGAAGGGAAGGAGCAGACAGATTAGGGCAGCGGGGTGTTGCAGCTTGTATTGCAGCTTGTCTGACTTGTCTAAAATTTTCCCTGCAGGTGGATGTAACCTGCATGTTGAGGGTGGTGAGAGCGGGGCAACTAGGTTTGGGGGAAGGGGAGCACCTAAGTGTTTTGCTGAATTCAATCTTTAGGACTGCGGCAGGCTGTAGAGCATGTGTATGCTGGCTGAGTGTCTGGGGCGCACACTGGAAGGAGGAAAACACATTGCTGAATTAGTGCTGTGGACGATTATATGCCAGAGCTGTAACTGAGGAGCTGGGAGGTGGCAAAGGGTAGTGACAACTGTGCACAGGATTGCCCATTCAGTGTAGAGAGCCCTGCTCTGCGCTCTGTGTCCCGTCCCTGCCAGTTTGGTTCATCCTGGGCACACGAGGGCAGAGGTGCTGCACAAAACCCACAGCACCCCCTTGCTAGCTGCTTGGTTTCTCCACCCTTACCTGTGGGGGAAGACCCCTACCTGGGGGCCAGCGCTGGCTCTCACCGGGCACAGCCACATGCCTGCTGGCACCGGCGCATGCAGAGTTTCCACCGCGCCAGCCTGGGCGCTGCCCGGGGTCTGCAGCGTAGCCAGCCCCCCGCTGCGGCGGCTCGCTGCCTGCTGCTCAGCTGTCCCATGCAGCAGCCCTGGGGCTTGGGTTACAGGACAGTTTCTAACTTTGTGCCTGTCCCAAGGCATCAGGGCAGAGGCACATGATTTGTAATTTATGAGGACACCCATAGAGCTGTCACTTTCAAGGCAGGTGTTGAGAAACTGGCAAGCGGCCTGAGCAAAGAAAAAGACTGACCTCACCCTGAAATAATGGTGGCCAACATGGTCACAGGACAGAGAGCATTGACATAAGCGGGCTTTAAAAATAACTAGGTCATCCTGCTAGACCAGCTCACTGTCTTATACAAAGAAGCCATGAGGTACCAATTTATAGTAAAAGTAGGAGTGTAAACAGCTATTCAAGGGGTTGACAAACGTGTAGCGTTTTGAGTCATCATTTTATTTAGCTTTTTTAATTCTCCTACCCAAATCAAATTTTAAGTCACGCCACTAGACATAGCATCAGAATAAGAGGCAAGCTTTCAACATCCATGCATGGTGGTGGCACCAGATGCTGGGCGGCCGTGATTGTAGAGTGGTCACTACTCTGCGTTGTGGCTGCAGCCACCTCGCTTCGAATCTGAGTCACGGCAAAAACCTAAAATGGCTGTTGGACTAGATGATCGTTGTAGGTCTCTTCCAGCTGAACTATTCTAGTCTGAAAATGAAGCGAAGGCCACGAACATATAAACATTTTGTTGCAGAGGAAAGTTGCTGAATATGTGTTAATAGAACCTGGCCTTAGGAAAAAAGGAGAGGAAATCCAGAGAGGAAATGACTATTTCTCTACCTAATCCAAACTTTGGAAAAAATCTTAAAGCAGACGGTTCTCCATTCAGATCTGAGACGGGGCTGAGTGTTTTCATACAAATGCTGTTTTGCAAAACACATTTCACACCTCCTAAGATCAGGACATTTTGCTGCAATTCCTAAGAGGAGAGAAACAGGATTTGGCTTAGCAAGAAACCTCTCATAACTATTGAAACCAAATAGTTTCAATAGTTATGAGAGTTACTAGAGGCCAATAGTGACTTAGGTTTTGACATCCACATCCATAACACATCTGTTCCTGGATTTATGGTACCCATTTAATTCCACACACAGGTGAAGAGCACTTACTGCTGCTCCTGCACTCTCCAGCTTGGTCTGTCATTGGAGAGAGAGAAAGGATGATTTCCCTATAGAAATCTCTTTAAAAATAACTCTTTCATACCACCTGAATGGTTCAAAGGGAAAGGACACAAACAGAGACTAGATACTGGCTACTGCAGCTCTGTGAGAATACAGACACTGCATGCCCAGGAACAGGAGAATTAAATTCATGTGCTGGTTAGCACTATTGGTTTTGTCAACAGTGTATGTTCACGGCAAATTCTTCTCAGTTTTTGTTTCCTAAGGGAAAACTGCTCCTCAGCAAGGTTATACAGCACCCTTACGTTTAGCAGAACTGCTTTTCTCAGCCAGGAAAATAGAAACAAATGATACCAACATGGAAAACACTTGCTTTTGCTCTGATCAAGCATGCCTTTGCGTCAGCTGTTAATGTTTTGTCACATGGTGACCGTTCCTCATCTGAGTAACTAGCGAACTACCATAAAAAGTCCAGTATCGCTGGCATTAAGTTGCTTGTCAAGCTTGTAAAGCAGTTGCCTAAATCAAGACATCAAGTTACCAGAGGTCAATAGATTGCTATTTCATGCTCGATTATTTCCATGCTCCCTCTAAAAAGTACTTGCTAATTTTCAGTTTCTCAGCTAACCCTTAATGATGTCAAAAATGTCTTGTTCCTGTAAGGCACTTATTCTGCTGCTTCGCTCATTCACTTTTAGCATTCTCAGCTCATAACCCCAGGAGAGAGCAACACCATGTCCCATGTACCATGTTCAATTTAGATTTAATTTTTCCATTGCAACTTGCATCACGAGCATAACTCCTACTTTTGCAGTTGTGTAAGACTTCAGTACCTCAGGCATGAAGGCATCAAAGTGAATGTCAAGAACAGTTAAAACAAACCAGGAAAATAACAACCAATATGCATTTTAATGCTTTTTTTTGTCAAAAAAAAAAAAAAAAGAAAACCCTCTTTCTGGGACCCATTTTGTAAGACAGACTGAAAACAGGCTGTAAGCAGTTTGCAGCATTTCATGGCAAATTGTAATTGACAGGCCAATTAAAGAAGAAATACCCTCAACAAAGCAGATTCTGTGAGCCCAAACATCTTATCAAAATGACAGGCCACCTAATTAGCTTCAAATGGAATTAGGAGCTTGCTCCCTATTTCTTTTCCAGCAATATGGCCATCCTAATTATCCATGTCCTATTTCATTCATTTTGACTGTAAACACCTTTCCAATACAATAGATCCCCTTCTTAATCAGTGTACTACAGACTAGGTTTGAGAAAGCCACGGTGCCATACAGTTGTTCTAAATTGGTGCAACCCTCTTTGGTGTTTTCTCTGCTACAACATCACATATTGACCAGCCGAATGACTGTAATTTCTGGATAGGTAACTAGGAAAAAATTGACCCTGGAAAAATGGCATTCCCAGGAGTGTCAAAGAGCTATTATAGGCTGCCACGGAGTAACACTAGAGTCTACAAGCTGGTGACCATGTAAACTCTGAGATACCTGTAATTTGCCAATTTAGCCCAGTCAGTAGGTACTTTGCATAGTATCTGTCCCAGAAAAACTTTTTTTTTTTTTTTAATTTCTGTAGTTGCATTATAAAGCTTTTTTTTTCAAAAAAAAAAAAAAAAGAAAACCCTCTTTCTGGGACCCATTTTGTAAGACAGACTGAAAACAGGCTGTAAGCAGTTTGCAGCATTTCATGGCAAATTGTAATTGACAGGCCAATTAAAGAAGAAATACCCTCAACAAAGCAGATTCTGTGAGCCCAAACATCTTATCAAAATGACAGGCCACCTAATTAGCTTCAAATGGAATTAGGAGCTTGCTCCCTATTTCTTTTCCAGCAATATGGCCATCCTAATTATCCATGTCCTATTTCATTCATTTTGACTGTAAACACCTTTCCAATACAATAGATCCCCTTCTTAATCAGTGTACTACAGACTAGGTTTGAGAAAGCCACGGTGCCATACAGTTGTTCTAAATTGGTGCAACCCTCTTTGGTGTTTTCTCTGCTACAACATCACTGAGAATTATATTGACCAGCTGAATGACTGTAATTTCTGGATAGGTAACTAGGAAAAAATTGACCCTGGAAAAATGGCATTCCCAGGAGTGTCAAAGAGCTATTATAGGCTGCCACGGAGTAACACTAGAGTCTACAAGCTGGTGACCATGTAAACTCTGAGATACCTGTAATTTGCCAATTTAGCCCAGTCAGTAGGTACTTTGCATAGTATCTGTCCCAGAAAAACTTTTTTTTTTTTTTTAATGATCTTTGCCCATTGTTTTTGTTGCCTGCTCTGTGTGTGGTATGTTCAGAAAAAGGCAACTAAGTTGAGCTTTCATTGCTTATCTGAAACAACTCCTGGTAAGTGTTTTTGGCCCTGTGGCAAGAAACAGAATTAAACAAGACATACAGAGAATATTAAAGATAAAGTCTCAGCTCTCTCTTACTGAGACATTTGGTGGTGATGACAATCTAGGCACAGGAGGATCAAATCTTGTACATAATACCTACAAGTCCAAGGCTCCATGACAATCTTTTACTTGGCATAAATGACTTCCCCAGATAATATCCATCTGCCTGTTAATTATATCACCTGGTCTGTTACACCCACCCAAATATTGGATAAAAGCAATACGAATGGCTATTAAATTGTAATATTTGGCTTACTGCTGGATGTGTAGTTTTCCCCTGTATGTGCACCTAATAGACCCTATATCCTTAAGTAAAGTGGAAGGACAAGTGTCCTTGACTTTCTCTAGACTTGTGCTGCTAAATTACTTAGCAAAAGGTGAATCTAACTAGTTAGAATTTTGTAAATAGGGAAAATTTTACAAGATCATATTAGTGAAAACATACAAGGGAAGAGTCAGTTAACTAGTTCTCAGAATACTGATCCATAGCCAGGAAAACCACCCATAGATATCTCTTGGGACAGTGGGCACACAGAGTGTCTCCAGGCACAGCTCTGTAATTTACCTGTTGAGTTGTTAAGCAGAGCAGGACTGAACTCGGTGCTTCCAGTACTCAGTGAGCCTTTCTTTATCTCATGTCCAGGGAGAGGGGTGGTAGGGGTGTGAAATTTGGTTTGGACTGCTTTCTTAAGCAGCCAAAAATAAGTTCTGGGCAAATTCACTAAAAAAGCATACAAATAATAGCTCATTTTTGCTAAAGCTGATCACAGTTATGAGTCAAGAGTAAACCATTCAGGCGGGTGAGAGCATTGCATGTTGGAGTTTTGTACTAGGCTAGCTAAACATAAATAATCTCCAAACAATAGCCAGAGTTGCTGGGAAGCTACTTGAAGCTTTAGAGTTATCCTCATTATGTTACAGGTTAAGTAGGTTACATGTTTGAAGGTAACCTACCAGCAGACATCTTGATTAGATATTTCCAGGCTGACATCACCCACACATTTCAGTTCTCGATAATTAATTCTATGCAGCACGTGTATTGTTGCAGTCACATAAAAGCTTTCATTATGATCCTGACAACCTCGTTAAGATTGCACTAAATTTTGCATGAAAGGAGGGATTCCACCTCTTTGTATTTTTAGAAATAATATACATTCACTACTCAAAGAGCAAGAGCTTTAATTTTGGAAGGGCACTGTATTTTCAAGCGAAGAAAGATGCTCACAGAAGTAAGACCTTGTTTGGTGGGAACACTAGTGTAATTTAAACACTATGTCAGGCAGAAAAGCGTCTGAATTATTTTACAGCTCTATGCCATTTTCTAAATACATGCTGGTATAATGTTAATATACTGTGGGTATGTTGATAAAGCTTGTTGTACAAAAGTGAAAACATACAGTAGTCCATGCTTATTCTTCTCTTCCTTGTCTAATTGGCTGAGCATGTTAGTGGAGAGACAAGAACAGTACTATTTCTGATTTCAAGGAAATTTCCCTTCTTGTTCTTAAACATCTTTCCTTGCTATAAATGCAGTCAATGAAACAGTAACACTGTTTTTGACCCCAGTGTAGGTTTCAAGTGTTCTCCTTGGCACCAGAGCTATAAATGCCCCCAGCTTCCCCAGCACAGCCTGCAGTGCCCTTGGTTTGCACTTAAGATTTCCCAGTATACCTAGTTGCCTGCTTGCTCTTGTAGTCACTGAAGCAGCTTAGCCACCAGGGAACAATCTTATGGAAGTGCTTTTCATCATGAAAATTCCTTTGCTGGCCGGAATTTTTTCCCGACTCTTTCTTTTTTCCCTAATCCTTGCAATCAGGGATATTTCCAGCTCAGATATTATTAGAAGAATGATATAACATAAATATCAAAGGTGCTGTACACCAAACTAGGTCCAGAAGACTTTCTCATTGTCATGCCAGCCATCTTCCAGCCAGCTGGGTGGCCAAGAAAATAATAAATCTGATCCATGCAAAGCAGTTGGCCTAGAATGCCTCATTACCCAGAGGCAAGCACGGGATCCAACCGACTAAATCCTCATGGCATCCAGAAGGCTGCACTTCTCCTTAGTCTTCAGTCAGCAACATCTGCAGTTCTTCATGGCTGCATCAATGGATCATCTTTTTCGCCCACTCCTTCTCCTTTCCCTCCACCAGTCTGAAGTCAAAAGATTTTCTTTTTGCCAGCCAGGGAAATTCCTTTGCCCTGTCTACTTTCTGAGGCTACTTTGTAGAATTTTTCCCTTCCAGCAGATTTAGGGTCCTCTGTGTCTAGAGCTGCAGGGTACTCAGTAACCTGAATTAGGCTGGCACTGTTGCAGTGGGTGTTCATACTGAGCTTGATGCAAGGTTACTCTGTCACTAGCAAAATTACAAAGTATATTTCCAATTATTAAAGGTGGTTGGTTACACCAGACTCAAAATTTGAATTCTGACCAGGAAGAACATACAGAATTATCTCTACTTAATTCCCCCAATACATGAAGTGTTCAGATGTTCATAGTTCAGATGTTCATAGATGTTCAGATGTTCAAAGTCTTCAGATGTTGCAGCGTTCAGTGTCCACTACATAAACAGTTCAGAATTAGACTCAGAAACCTGCAGTATATGCTCATCTGCAGATATTTTCCTTTGTTAAAACACCCTCTCTTTCATCAGCTACAATAATCTGTGCTGTCCTTCCACAGAAAGCTCTGCCCAAGATGCTGTTACTCTGTTAACACCTGCTATATCCCTAAGGATTGTGTAAGGGTAAACTGTTACCAATTCTAATGCAACAAACTTCTATTATTAAAGCTAATTTCATTAAGGAACCGTAAAAAAAAGTTGTTTTGTTTTCTGTGGGAATCAAATCACAGTAAGAGACCCATTCACTGCATCGGGTAGAAAAAAGAAGCAACATGCTGCCTCAGAAAGCCAACAGCCTAAAGTGCTGCTAGAAACACTCTATTTGAAAGGCGATTTCTTGTATTTCAAGAAATATCTTTAGAAAGAAATCACTGTGGTACTGCTCTTATTCGTAAATATCTGAACTGATTTAAAGAAAAGAACCCAAAGTCTCTGGGAAGTAAGGCCTGGGAGGACAAAGTGGAATGGATATCTCTCAGTGGAAATCTTGTAAGCTCACATTTCACAACCCTGTCTGTCCCCATTAGTTCCAGTTGCTAGAGGGTTTGAATGGACTTACCATTAAATGTTACATTTGGCTCCCTCCCCCACACCTTTTACACAACCCTGCTCCTCAGAAGACAGCTTGGTCTGAAGCAAATATGACTTGCATACAAGGTTGTGTTTTGATATAGCCACATTAAAGACTTTTTGCATGCTAAAATGAGAAGTAGTAAAGATCTCCAAACTAAGACCATCCATAAGCTAAATACACAAATATGTCATCGGAACTTCATTTGGGGAATTAATATGAGAGCTGTTTGGAAATGGGAACATGCTATAGATTTGAGATACATTGGAATTACTTATTATTTCTTTAAATTAAAGTATAAGTGGCCTTTTTATTAGGTGAAATACATTTTAAACATGCAGGGCACAAAGTTGCAAGTTCCCTGGATCTGTGTACTAAAACCTTCATTTCTAGAAGCATTTAACTAAGTGTTTAGGTCCCTACCTATTCAAGAAAGCCCTTTCTTAAGTACAGATGAATATAAAGATACTTAAGCATGTGGTTAGGTCCTTTTCTCAATTACAATTCAGCTTTTTAAATCTAAAAAAGCTGTTCTTTAAAGTTCATTTTGTGCAGAAGCAATTAGCTGTCATCACTTCTTGTGACCTAATGAGTAGGAAAGGTAGGGTTTAGTTTGGTTAACACAAGAGAGTAGGCCAAAGCTGTTGACGACAGCCAGGTTGGCACGGTCTGGCAGGGCATGAACCGTTCTGGTCTCAGCATTTCGCTGCAAGCCTTTCAGCTGTAAATCCTGGGTGTGAGGGAGGCCAGCCTCGGCAGCAGTCTGCAGTTGCTGCCTCTCATGGCTGCAGCCCAGCGGGGAAAACGAGTTGGTGGTCTCAGACCAGGTGTTTGTGCATGGCAAAAATCCCCAGCACTAGTGGATACCCTTGATGGCAGAAGTCACAGCAGAAAGAACCAGGACCAAAGTAAGCAGGGAAATACATCAGCCAGCACAGGACCCCGCTCTCCTCTAAACGGGAAGGGGAAGCGTGAAGGGAAGAGTTTCTGGAGCAAGTCATACAAACAGGTCAGCGTGGTAGGAATCAGTGACAGTGTCCAGGCTGTATCTTTTAGACACAGTGCCCAAAGAAAACCTGAGACACTTTTCTAGACAAAGTAAGATTTTGCACAAAGAAAGAAACAGAACACAGCACACCGTACGGGCAGTCTGGAGATATCAAACAATCCCTAATTAATTCTGAGATCCAGCTGCAAAAAAACTTGTCCCGTATTCCCATGGGACAAACGGGGAGCTAACAACCTGGTAATTTGCCCCTACATCACCTAGAAAATCTTCATCACAAATTAAAACAAAAGTTCAGGACTACTAACTCTCACCCCCGCTGAAATCTTGTCACTGAAACCACAAGTACAGCCAAAGTCTAACTCACAGTCAATTTTTCTTTCATTCACCAGATGGCAAAGATATGGAAGGAAGAAGAAGCAGCAAATTTCCCTTCCCCACTATTAGGAAAAAACTGGCCACAGGAACAAAATATTTATGGCTGATTATACAGGGACAGTCAAAAGATGGAAAACACCAGCTATTAGATAACCCTCCAGCTCCTCTCATCTAGCTGAAGCGCGTGTTACCGCATCGTCTCATACACATTCCCAGCCACCGCTAATTCATTACTTGCAGACCTGCCCCCTTTCCCTAAAAATGACAGATGCCGGTGCTCTAACATGGGTCTGCCCAGATGCATCCCCCCACTGTCCCAGCCTCCGCCCGGCCAGCCCTGCGGGAGGCTGGCCGGCATGGTGAGTTAAGCCTAAGATTCTCAGGATTCCCCGCAACATAACAGCAATGCTTCAGAGAGTTTCTGCAGCTTGTTATGGGAGATGCCATGCATGGTTACTAGAGGGTATATTTTCATTTAGTCTGAATGCTTGGCACCCTCGGACCGTAAACAGAAGCCTAGGTAGAAATAGATGGAATTATTTACTTACACTCCCAGTGATGAAAATGATTAGTCAATTAACTTTACTAATATACAGTATCTTGTGAGAAGATAAGATGTCAACAGGCAAAGCTAGCCTTCAGATAGTGTCAAAAAGAACAAGCCCGCTGGCATTTAGGCTGATTTATGGTGAACTATGACAAGTATGCAAATTATGAGAGTACCCTTTTATGTTTACATTTGTGCATTTTTCTTTGGCTATTTCTGATGATAGGCAGATTAGTGCGGCTACTTATAATTTGATCTCATTGACAAGAGAGCATTCAGCCTAGAGAGATGTCCTGCAGCCCCAACTTCCTATACTACAACAGGCTGAGGACACCGTGTTGGTAAATAGTTTCAAGAGGAAGATGGCAGCTAAAATTAGCCACGATGACATTACAGGGATCACTGAAAAAAAGCCCAGATGAAAAAAAGTTTATAACATGAGACAGGTTCAATTAGTTATTCAGTTCATTTAAGTAGTCCAACTGGACAATTATAGACAGCTACTGATTCCATTACATAACCATGAAGCAATGTCCTCATGAACTTCTATTTGTGCATCACTGTGTCTGTCCAGGATCCCTAAATCACTTTTCTGTTCACTTCTCAAATCCACCGTCCCCTGTGCAGGATAGCTCCTGGGCTATAATCCTGCATGTGTTATCCACACTACCTAACGTAATTTCTTGGTGTCTCAAGCCATGTAGGTGCTTCAAGATTTCTCCAACTGAATGGCCAGCTCAGGTACTGAACATGGTATGATCATGGATGGTCTGGACCAGAGGTTTCCATTCATTTTATGCAAATGTAACTTCATCGTTTAACTGTGCACTTCCACCCTCCTGGGTGGTTTTACTTTCCCCGTGCTAATCTGTTACTCTCATTCTACTGAAGGAGGTGGAGCTCTACAGGTTATGGTCAAGCAACAGGGTTCCCTCAAACACATCTAGCTGAGTGAAACTGGTTAAGGAATGAATTTTACAAACACTCCTTGGGTCAAAACTGCCCCAAACTCTCAGTTTGACAAAAGTCACGTGAGAAGTCCTGCCACAGAAACTCTGTGAACTCTCCCTTTGATTTCAGTGGGCAGTTTTGGTGAAGAGTAAATCCAAGAATTATGCTCTCCAGAGAGCATGCTTTAGAGATTTCCTGTGAACATTCATTTTTCATCTTTGACGAGAGTCACTCAAAACAATTTGGACTCTTTAGGATATTGAGGGTCCTTTCAGATAACCGAGATGGCACACTCAAATGATGGGCAACACACAGTCCAGAATATGAAGAGCAACATGCCTACGCTTGTCCATATACCCAAATAAACCCCAATCTACCCGCATCTTCCTGGCCTTTTTTGTGCGTCTGGACATCTTGTCTGCGCTAGCACTGCCAGATGTGATCTAGCATCAGCAGCAAGCAGAAATTTCTGACAATGAATAGCCCTGATTTTTGGTGCATTTGCTTGTAAGGACCTTTTATTGCATACGTGCCAGGACAGTTTGAGGCAACATTCAGGCCATAAAAAATACAGAATATTAAAGAACATCTAATGTTGAAATGAGATTTAGTATCTGCATAATCAGTTGCTGAGTGTGGGCCCACCTCACAGTGAATAGGAATATGTTAAAGCAGCTCTTCAGCTTCAACTGTAGGGGCTCACATTTTAAATTCATCACATCTCCCAAGCCATAGATCAAAATGGCCCTGACACAAAAAGGTAAGTGGTGGTAACAAAGCAGACCCACTTTTAGATCTTGTCAGGTTGTACTTAACTGAATGCTTTGTGTAACTACCAATTTTCTCATTTCTGGCATTTGTCTCCAATATGTTGTGCTGTAAGATATTCCAGAGCTTTCAATATTATCAGCAACTAATTCATATTTTTTTAATGTATGTTGGTAATCCTCTCCCCACCCTGAAAATAAAACAAAAAAAAAAATTACTGTTTGCATATATATTGCTTTAATGTGCAAAATAGCTGTTGATTTGAAAAGTCATTGCATCAGCAGGAAAAATGAAATTTTCCATTGTAAGGCTGTATGAATTATCTAGAAGACCCTCTCTCTCCTGAAACCAAGTAATGCTCATCCTCACAGCACTAACTACTGCTGCTAGGTTCCCAAAAAAGCTGAAAGGTTGTTCAAAGGGCAGCGTACCCTAACACAGGCAGAAAAGTCAACTCCAGTTTATTTTTTTCCGGCAAACATAACACTCCAAGGCGACCTACAGAACTGTGTGGTCACTAGCGTTCCCAGCCACCAGCAAGGGCTCACAGGGTGAGCAGAACCCGCGCAGTCACAAGTGAGCTCTCCAGTGCAGCTCCTCCATTCCTAGCCTGTCCCCATTCCTGGTGAGATGACACAGGCTTCTCCTTTGGCCCTGGCCGACAGTCGGACACGAAACCCACCGGCAGCCCCAGGGTGTGCTACCCTGTGACACAGTTTCCACCCAGGGGATTTTCCAGCCCCTGCAGACCCACACTGCCGAGAGGGAGCTGGGCTCTGGGATTTTTCCAGGCAGTAAGCCAGAGGAAGGAAGGATGGGATATCCCCATCCAGATTTGACTCACTGGAGGTGGATTTCAACCCAAGGGTGGGGCCAGTAGTCCCCAAGGACACAGATGGCTGTCACACGTTCTCCTCTCTACCAGACAGACTGCCTCAAAGCACAGGGCACAGCCCGAGCCTTTGTGGCCACACATAGTCAGTGGTCAGTCACCCCATGACAGCAAAGCCCTTGCTGGTGGCCCCAGACCCTTCATCTTAGTCACTCATTCAAGGGCAGGGTGTTTGTGTATGTTCTTCCTGGCCATGGGTTCTTCCCCTTTAACAGAAAGATAATACTGATACTGATACTGATACTGATACTAATACTAATACTAATACTAATGAGGTAAATGGAGGAAAATAAAAACACCTCACATGTCAGTAGCTGAGCAATGATTAAAATGTCATATTTGACAACTCTTGGCCAGAGCATGTCCTGAGTAACCCAGATTACTTGGATCTGATTCCAGTCTGAACCTCTCTCACAGATCTGTAAAAAAGATAGAAGGGAGTTCAAAGGGCAGCCTACCTTAGCATAGGCAGAACAGTCAACTGCAGTTTAATTTTCCCCATTGGACACTACCTACAAAGCTACCTAGTCACTGGCGTCCCCAGACGTCATCCGTGAACAAAAGCACACATCTCAACACTCCCAAGGCTTGAACTCAGATCTAAACTTTGAGCAGGTCCACAAGTGTAAGGATGATACAAAAAATCTCTCATCTGAGTGAATCCTGAGCGTTAGCCAAGCATGGTCACAATGTCTTCAGGGGACAGGAGTATTTCCACAGCAGCTTCCAGAGGAGTGAAGGGGAAAAGGCAAGGTAACACCACCGGTCTCTGTCTTCTCATGCGGCTGCCACGTGCTCCAACCAGCGACATCCTCTCTGCCAATAACTACACAGGAGCTACAGCACTTCTGCCAGGCCCCTGAAGGCTGCTTAAAGGCGAGGCCTGTTTTCTTCACCATTTTTTTCTGTGGGTGGCTGTGCAAAAAATTTGAAAGGTTTGTAAAAATTAAAAGGAAATGTTTTCCACACAGAAGAGAGACTTTCTCTTGGAATGAACAGTGAAAGAACCTCTAGAGTATTTTCTTAAAGGACGTAGCTGCTGGACATCAAGCGATCAATTTTCCCTCTATAAAAATTAAGCCTTTCACGTTATGTTACTTCACTGGAAAACTTGCAGCTTTGTGTTATTAAAATTCCTCTATTCCTTGGGTCAAATGATTTAATATTTTGCACTGTTAACAATACAAAAATATCTCCACATACATGTTCATGGACTAAAGCTGAGTATTAGCTATTAGCTCTATTTTCATTATTCGAGCCCAAAGAACATATATATAAACACAAAGATTTTAGGAAGAGGTGATGTAGCTAGACAAACAGCAAAAAGACATTACTTTTCTTGCAAAGTTTGTATCTCTTGTATTCTTAAACCACCCAGGATTGAACACTAGTATTTCCACTAGAAATATACACCTGTTTTTCTAACTAAACAGTATAATTCACATTCTTAAAGTTAAGAAAATTTTGTTTTGATTACAAGTAAGTAGCCCACACTGGCATTTCAAATTTCAGTTACTAGAAAATAAACAACTACAAGAAAACCTGAAAAACCCTGGGGAGGAATGTTGCTTCATGGGGCTTCAAAACTTCCAGAAACTTTGTACCTCTGTCTAACTAGAAGCCAGTAGAAATTACCCAGGGCATCAAAAAATACATGAAATAAACTGCTGAGCAAATAAGCTGTTTTGAGCACTTGGTTTAACCACATCATGGTTCAGCTGGTCACATAATGTTAGAACATACTTGATACAACTTTATTAAGCAGAAGCTATCTCAGAAGTTGAAATGAAAGAAGAATCAAAGATTGTTCCTACTCTGGAAGCAAAACAGACACTGTCAGGGTAATATAATTTACATATCTCCCTCGTTTTCTTAATAAAAAGGAAGAAACAAGAGTAGAGTCACTGATTCTGAGAAGTACTAGGCCATGAATATCTACACAAGTCATTTGGAGGCATGTCTCTGCAGGTCCCTGTGTTCCTGCCAAACCACTAGTACATCTCCAGTGTAACAGAAATAACGTGGAATAAAAATGTGAACTCATCATATGAGCTCATCTATCCTACTGGGCCCTGAGAACAGTAACGTGGGATGGGAATAAAGGCTGGGGAAGTACCCATTGTTGATTACTGCTTAAAATGAATAGTCATAAGTTGGATGCCTGACTTCATCTTATTTTTCACTTGCAGGTGGTGCAACACAGTTATCAGATGACCAGCATTTTGTTAAGCTATCCAAGTCCTTAGTCAATGTCCTTTATTTAAGCTGTCCACCAGTGCCATTCTGTAAGTTAACGTCTATTGTAACACAACTTGTATGTAGAAGCTTACCTGACATGTCATATCTGTCACGTGTATCAGTAACAGATACTGATGAGGTGGTACCAGATACACACACACCTCAGAGCTCTGTGCTAAGGATGCAGTTAGGGCGTATGTTATTCAGTCACACAGAAAGAACGCATTTCCCTTATCACCCAGCCTGGGGAGTGCTCCGTCAACTTTCAAAGATTTTTTTTATGTTTTTGTGTCAACTGCTCGAGTCTTAGCCTGGTTTCTATATGATCAGCCAAGGCCTCAAATATCCTGACTGCTGATCTACAGCAGCAGTCAAACCTGGAGCCATAGACTCCAGCCCCAGAGGACCCACTCATTTTAACATCCATTAGGTGCTCAAGCCTGTCTAAAATTCAGGTTGCTGAAGCAACAAACTCCTAACTTTTTAACTAAAACAGTTACAGTCTTATTAAATACCCAGTTCTCACCCCCTCCATGGATAAGTTACACGCAATGAGGCACGAAGTCAAAATCTTCAGGAGTCAGTAAGGCATTTCTGTCTTAAAATCAGTTTGGAGGAAGCCTATTAGCAGAGACTCCAGGACTCAGTCTTTGGATACAGTAAGAGTTGCAGCAATAACAGGAGTGAGATCTTTCACAGGAACCAGCCTGTGCAACCTCCCTCAATAACCACCAACAAACACTAAATGAAATAGTCTCTGCTCCAAGTACACAGCTCATTTCATACACACTTGGCCATGCAGCAGCGTGTGTGCATGTGTGTGTGCACACATATTACTTTTAAGATATCAAAACAAAAACCCTCCGCTGCACGTATCCGTCTGGGGGAAAAGATGAGAGAATAAATGTGGGATAAGTGTTAATTGCATTGCATGCAGCAATACTGTAAGATATTCAGACAGTCTAATGATGAACATGGTAACTGAATATATGAGGAGTAGAACTGTTTTTTAGCATAATATCTCTGAACTGGAATTTGTGTAATCAAACTCTGTAAAACATGTCTAGACTTGCCTGCTGCTAAGAATAGCACCAATCTGAACATAAAGCAAACTATATTAATTTCCGCGTACACTGTGGTTGAGATCATGTTGATCATTGTTCATTTTAAAAAGCGAAGTATGGCGATCTTACTCCTTATAGATCGAGCTCAGCAAAATATCTTAACTTTAAACACGGGCTGCGGCCCCAAGGAACTGTTTCCCGAATGAAGGCCTGGCACGATTAGTGCAAGAAATGAGCGAGTTTCAGAAGCCTAAGATATACACTCCTATAAAACTGTAACTTTGCAGGACAGCAACAGGCACCTCTCCTCTTACACAGGCAGCTGCTCCAGAAATACTCACTTGTTTACTGTCGGCAGCGCCTGCACGAGGAGAGCACGCCTCCGCTCCTGCGCCGCAATTCAAAGGCGCACGTAACGAGGCAGTGCGTGCCTGCTGAATCCTCCTGTCAGCAGATCTTCTCGGTTTTCACTTCTTCTTTGCTACTTCGCAAACTCTCAGCTATTTTTTCCCAAGCCGTAACACAGGGGCTCTTAGAGATTATTGCCATTCTCCCCCTGCCTGTCACACACCTTGTTTCCAAGTATGGTCACTATGGGGGGACTGTCGCTTGGAGCCTTTGTGGAAAATTAATGGCAGACAGGAAAGGGCAAAAAAGACAGGACAGATGGCTCTGTCACCACCAGCAGCCTGATGCCATGGGAGAGCTTCAGTGCCTTTGCAAATGCCACTCTGTTCTGCAGACTTACTCTGAAGTTGATCCGATCGCACCCTTGGCAGCTGTCTTTCTTCTTTTTTATAAGATTTTTCCTTGTCCTTTGACTTACCGGGCTCATCCACGCGGCGAATGCAAAAGGTCAGTTTTTAAATTAGTGACTGGGTGCTGATGGTCTGAAATACTGTTTAACTATAAGTATATTGGCATCTTGCTAGAAGTGGTGTTGAAGAGTGTTGTTAATAGGGCTTGTTTACTTGCTGGTTAAAATCCAAATCAGGTCAGCTGAGACCTGAAGGGGCAATGAGTAAACTTCTAATTTAGTAGGCAAACGGAGTGATGTCACCTCACTTTATTCTTTAAACAGCATTCTGTCTAGTTTCACTTTCACAGTGAAACACACACCCGTAGTATATTGGGTGCACATTGGAAGCATGAAAAGATGCATCTGCTTATGCGAGCAGTGTCAGACAAACTGTGGTTCAGTTTATGCTCATACTCATGTAGAGATATGATTAGGATTTTATGCGTTTAAAACACAATGAACTTCAATAGGGTGAATAAATTGTGATGTGACACCGGGCCATGCAGTCACAGAGTCTGCAGAGAATGTGAATTGAAATACTGTTTAACTATAAGTATATTGGCATCTTGCTAGAAGTGGTGTTGAAGAGTGTTGTTAATAGGGCTTGTTTACTTGCTGGTTAAAATCCAAATCAGGTCAGCTGAGACCTGAAGGGGCAATGAGTAAACTTCTAATTTAGTAGGCAAACGGAGTGATGTCACCTCACTTTATTCTTTAAACAGCATTCTGTCTAGTTTCACTTTCACAGTGAAACACACACCCGTAGTATATTGGGTGCACATTGGAAGCAGGAAAAGATGCATCTGCTTATGCGAGCAGTGTCAGACAAACTGTGGTTCAGTTTATGCTCATACTCATGTAGAGATATGATTAGGATTTTATGCGTTTAAAACACAATGAACTTCAATAGGGTGAATAAATTGTGATGTGACACCGGGCCATGCAGTCACAGAGTCTGCAGAGAGAATGCTAATGCCCTGTCCTCTGGAGAAGTGGGGCTATAATCTCTAGTTATGTGGTTTCAGCCTATACGATTGTAATTATAGGAAAAGTTCTATGTTGCACACATCCCAAGACAGTTTGCTGTTAGGAAAGAACAATTCATGTCAGGCATACTTGCTTGCAAAGACTGGTATGTGTGTAATATTTTGTTAATTAAATGCAAGATTAAATGTTTTTCATTTCCACCACTTTTGATATTGTAGGAGAACATTTCCAGGGTTTGGCAAAATTAAAAAACTGGAGAATTAGACTGATGACCAGAAGAGCTAGTGCTCCTGTGATTTGGAGTGGAACCATTTGTCTACGTGTGAAAATGTGTCCCTGTCCCAAATCTACAGACAGTATTCAACTGTGGCCACTTGATGTGAAGAAATGTCTGAGATCTTGCACATTCCTGGGGACATTAATGGGAATTCTGAGACAGAAGTAAACAGACCATCAATCACGGGGGATTCTTGCCATTCCTGTATCTCACTCTGGAGGAGAGGTACAGGCTGTTTAACTACTACCAGGTTCAGCCCTTGCTTGATGTCAGCTTTTCCCATGATGGTTTTGCATTGGACACCAACACTACTGAGTACTGGAAAGTACTCTGCTGGAAACAGAGCTACAAATTGCTTGCAGGAAGACAGCTGACACCCCACCTTCTGGAGTGGAAAGAGCTTTTTCTATCGCTGTGAAGCATGGGTTTTTTTCCATCATTGCACTGTATCACCAAGTCAGTGATGTCATTCCTTATGGAGAAGCCTGCTATTCCACCTGCTCAAACGGGTTAATTTTGTTTTCCTAACCAAACTCATCTTCAAGCCTGATTCAATGAAAAGTTACAATGTTAAAGTTTTAAGATAAAACGAAGCTCCACTCCAGGCAAAAAATACTCATTCTGTAGTGATGCGTTACAACTATGCCTGAATATAAACTATTAAAAGAATTTACATGATCTGCCTGGAAAATGGACCTGAAATAACTGAGCTTGCTATGTTGTAGTACTGAGGTTGCCAGCACCCAGCTTTGTGACATTAATCCACATATCAGAGAAGACAACTTTGTGATAATCTGCAACAGGGGTAAACTCTGGATTTATGAGAACAGAAGCTGAGCAACGTACGTCGCAGCAGGATTTCGGGAATATCCAGGATGAGGCACTCTTCCTATCAGAAAGCAGTCATTGATAAGTTTTCTAGATTTATCTGATTCATTCTGTATTCCTCCTGTTTCTTTGAGCAAGAAGAAGTTGTAGCTCGGTTACACCATTTCCAGCAGACCTCACTTCTGCTTTGTGTTCAGACAGATTAGAACAGGAGTGAATTTTATCTTTGGGATTTACAAAGCAAGATGGTATGCAGTGACAATGTCACTTACAAGGTTAAACAGGGGAAGGTGTAAGTCATTGTATGCCAACATATCTGCTTAACAAAATGGTGGCCTTGCCTTGTCTGGGCTTCACTGATATATCAGTGCTCAATGCCATGAACAATAAACACACTGCTCAGTTGCAAAGCCTACTGTAGACACCACTGTTGAATCTGCTGCAACCAAAACAAGCTCCCAGAACCATTCACTTCCAGGCCTGGAAACGTCTGTGTATTCTGCACCCTGTCCTAACTTTAATCAGAGGCTGAAAGCAAAAAGATTGCTGAGAATGATGTAAAAACGTAACTGCAGTCCAATATTCACTCTTGGTAGTGGGCATGCTGAGTATGGGACATGCCATGCTGCAGTCCCTCCTGTAGGAACTTTGAATTAACTCATAGGTGCAATTTCATGTTTTATATTAATTATACAGGCAGCTTCCACACTCCCTAAATTCACTGAGGGTCATCATCTTTGCCTTTTCCAGGATGAACCAGAAATATCCACCTTCCTTTCCTAATATATTTGCCTTATGATCTCCGTTCCTCTCCCTTTTCATTTGTCTTGAAACTTTCCCTAACACAGTAGCCCTACTCCCCCTCTTTAACTGATCAAGTATTCTGTCCTTTGCCTAGCTGGATGACCTGGCTTTCTCAGCCCTGGCCTAGATGTGACATTTCTACTTGTCCTTGAGGAATATAAATAATAAAGTGTTGTCAATAGAAGACAAGCACGGGACTTGTTTTTGCAGATGGAAGCTTTTGTTCATGTTTCCACCTGCTTGATATCACTTAGACATATCAAAATGCATCAGATAATTTCCTACTATTGCATTTCCTTGTCAACAAATGCTATAATCCCCACAGGAAAGTTATGTCATGATGAATGGGAGGGAAGAGTCCCCTGTAATCTCCACGGGAGGACAGATACTGTGCCATTCCTTAGCTTCTATTTCATATCCCAGAAGCACGGCCACCTTGGCCATGTTCAATTCTTGTTCTGTGTCCCCTCTTTATATGGCAATAAGTATATGTCACCACCATGAGATCTCACTAGGACGGTTCCAGAGGGAGTTTTTGAATATCAGGTTCTTAGGCAATCCACAAAGCCTAACATGAGGTTACTTTTTCCAGGCTGCAAGCCTGAGTCAGGTGCTTGATGGAAGGTAACTAAATAACATCTGCCAGCTTAGACCGTATGTTTGAAAAACAAAGGTGTTGTTAGAGTAAGCCTGGAATTATGTGCGCAGACTTGGACTGCAGTTCCTCTCCTTGGCAGTAAGCCTTGGTGCTGTGAAGAGCCTACATGGGGCTTAATGAAAGAGAAGGGTAAATAAAAAAATACTTGTGATTTTAATTATTTCATTTACCAGACAGATGAGGAAAGAATATTTTTCCAGAAAGAGCCTCAAATTTGAAGACAAGGCTATATGCCAGGATTGAATAGTGGTGGTAACTCCTCAGTGGCAATGTGTGGAGGATAAGCACCGGATCAAGACTGTCTGTTTTAGGAACAGACAAACCCAATACGAACGGGGAGATGGAGCCCCCCAGCTTCACAGGTTCAGGTGAGAAGAAAGGATGTGCTCCCTGGACTGCAGGCTAGAAAGGAGAGTGCTGCCTGGAGGTATAGCCACAGTGGACCAAGAAGAGCTCCAGAAACAGCTGTGGGAAGACACATTGCCTCTCCCCCATCAGCCACGTCTCTTGTCTTCTCCTATTTCCTGCCCCACTCAACCTTCTGGAAGAGCAACCCAAGTGCTGCCAGTGTTGTGACAAGAGAAAAGAAGGCATAGATTAGCAAATTAATAAAGTCTGTCCATCTTTACTACTCCAAAATTTACAAGCAATACTGATGAGCTACTGCTAGCTGCAGCTTATTAGGAGAGAGAAAGAGATCACACCATCCCTTTTTTCCACTAACAAAAAGTCTGTATGGATAAGCAGAGACCAAGCCTCTGCCTTTCACTGAATGCACTCCTGTGGATCAGAAGCGATGTGGAGGCAAGGACATCACAGTGACGGTGAACCCATTTCAGTGTCTGCCTGACACACAACTGCCTTGTACTCATTGTAGTCTGGGGAATGCAGAAAGACAAAGGCCTCCCAAACATCTCATCAGATACACTGTGTTGCAGCAAAGGGCTGGAAATAAGGTCATGTGCAGTGACTCAAAAGTCATATTCAGGGTAAGTAAGTAGTAGAGAGGAGGGGAGAAGAATGGGGATGCTGCATGGGGCTGGCAGAGGAAATGTTTGAAGTCAGGACTATATGAACGTGACATGCACGTGGTCTTAGTAATACAGGATGCTTAGAATAAACAGGTTGCTTAGGAGGACACAAGCAAGGTGTTGGATAACAAGTTATTGAATGTCAAGTGAATGAAGTGTGTTCTATAGCAGGTCAGGTGAGTGCTAATTAATTATGCCTGTGTCAGCAAAATGGGTAAGTGCTTACAGTTGCTCTTGAAAAGCAGTTACACCAGGCTGGACAAGATGCCTGTGTCACCTGGATGTTTAGGGCGAGATGTGGTTTGCATGATGTGATGGTTACAATGCCTTTGTGAGGCACATTTAGTCCTTACAAGCAACAAACAAGGAAAACCATGGAGACTATTATTGAAATTGTAAAATAGGAAATTAATGTGGTCAGAACGTTGACTTGGATGGCTTCTATAACAGAGGAAAATTAATCAAAAAGCAAAACTTATGTAAAATGTAGCACATGCAGGTATATAGGCGTGTGTGTAGCCTAAGGGAAAAAGGGTGAAGAAACAAAGTCTCCCCTAAGACAAAACACAGCCAAGGACCTGATTACTCCCAGACTAGCCTCCCTGCTCACCAAAATTCGGAACGTATCGTTTCTGCATTCATCCTTATCTGCTCTCTAGTATCAAAGATGCATTGCTCTAATACTCCTTCAAAAAGCCTGCATTACCCTGGTAAGCTCATGGATAACCCACACCTCTCACCCTACAGGCTGGTTCTTGTTTTCCAAAAGAAATGTTTTGAAGGGGGAAGCTGCTGAGCCCATTTCCTTCATCAGTTTGGAAATACTTTTTAGCTACCTGTCTCTGAAGTTGCTTTTGGAAGAGCTCAAGAACCAGAAAAGTAACATTAACCTTTTGGGGTGGCAGAGTGAAAAAAGAACTGGAAACAGTTCTGACCATGGAGAGGAAGCTCCTCTGGTTGACCTGAGCTGGCTGCCTCTTGGGAACAGTTCCTCACCAAGTGGGCAAGGTCAAGGACGGATTAAGGAGCTCCAGCCTGCACAAGATCTAGGCAGCAATTGAACTGTGATAATAATTCACAGCAGTCTGCAAGATGCCATATTAAACCTCTTGCTTTTCTTTCCTCCATTCCACCATCTCCTTTTGTTAGGAAGGATGCAGGGAAGGGTTGTTTTCAGGGAAGGGTGCTGTTAATGGCATGTTTACAGAACAAATGTAGAGAACGAGCACATTTTTGGAACATTGTCTCTGTGATAAGTTTAATACACCGTGAAAGGGAAGTTCTATCAAACCAATGGAAATAATTCTTCCATATTTCCAAGGGCCCTGGGAGTTCAGAGTGTCACTTAGCCACCATCAGCTTTTATTATTTGATCTGACTCTTAAAACATTGACAGTTGCAATTAGTCAATATATGTATCCAGAAAAACACGCATCAATAATGTCAGCCAAAAAAGATACGTGAGTAGCTTCTGTATATAGATGACATTTGTTACTACTGTGGAGACTGAGATGAATAGCTGTGTGTGACCAGGCTCAGACCACAGGCTCTTCATGTCTGCATAAGAGCTCCTTAATGACAATTTGGTCATCTACACTGATATATATTTTTAAACTTTTTCAGAAAGCCACAATTGGCATGCTGCTTAATTCACTGACAGCAAAGTCAGTGTCCATTAAACTCCTGCTGCAGAAAGTGCATTGTCAAAAGGAACCAGTAAGCAACTCAGAGGTGGCAGGAAAGAGCAGCTGGGCCAACACTGCCCAGGTCAACCGGCAATAGCAAGCGTGGAAGGTGAGACCCAAGAGCAACAAGAATGGATTAAAAAAAAATTTAACAGAAAGCCCTCCTATTTAATTAAACCTTACGCATTTGAAATTATTTAGCAGCTCAACTCAAATAAGTAATGTAGATGCTTGAGTATTTAAGGAAGAATCAATCTTCTGGCCTCCCCCAGACGTTCATGACCCCTCTGTGCCCTTGCTCTTCCATAGTTTTCAGCCAAATGGACATTCCCTCTCCTTCATCATGTTCACAGAAGAGCACATACAAACCAGTTCTTGAATACTACCTTTTCTCTTTGGTTGAGCAGAATGACAGCAGTGACGAAATTAAGTAGAAAGTTTGCTTTTGTATAAAAAAACAGAACTAGGGAATTCTATTTTGAGAAAGCTGTTGAAGTGATGATTTAATGAACGATTCAAAATCCTAAGCTACTTTTCCAGGAGAGAGGAATCTGTAGCACCTCTTGTAATAGCTTATCATTCCAAACAATCAGAAGCCATTGAGTGATGCTTGGAAGGTCAACATTTAAATGTATGTTAATGAGCAAACACATCAGTTTTCTTGCAGACAGAGTCAAATGTTCAAAGTTGAGAGAACAGAAGTAATAACGTGTGTTTTAATGGACTCAAAGAAGAGTACATTAAAAGATGCAGACTCTGCACCTTTTAAATAAAGGTGTTACTGTTAAAGATGGATTTTTACACACTTTTTGAAACTCTAGATTCTGCTATTAAAACATTTCCTACAACTTGACTGAAAGATATGAAGCAAAAGATTTAAATCTTAAGAGTTAACATCTCACTAATGAGGATGTATGTATAATCACAAACCAGGTCTAACTCCGGCAGCTCCTCTAACCCTGCTCCCCTTGGTGACATCCCCCTTGCCAGTTAGACAGGTCAGCTCTACCTTGCCTGGAATTTTCTTGATCTTCTCTCTTGAGTGGCAGCTGCTGGCACCCTGCGAGCACAGGGAATTTGCTGGCATATTGTTGGTCAGGCACAGCAGACACCTGAGCACAGCAGAAAAGCCAGCTGAGACCCTGCTAACTGAGGGTGAAGAGCACTGAAAAGGGAGGAGGCTGTTGCACCATAACTGAAGATCTAATGGTTTTTTAATTAGTTTCTTTCCAAACAGTAACCAACCCCATGTGCCATTTTCTGCCTGCACCGTATCGATTAACCTGGAGCCAGCTCCCAGCCGACACCGGGGCAGCTGCACCTCACTGCGTCCTGAGCCCAAGGTAGGACTGGGAACGCTGTGCTGAGGTGTCTGACGTGGATCTGCCTCAGCATCCTCCCATTCAAATGTGACACATTGTCACACCTGAGTTGGCACCTGGAGTTTCTCTGCCTCTGCAGCATCACTTATACCCACAAAGAGTAATCAGCCCATGAGTGTCAGATGAATTTGCTTTGGCTTCAAAGCTTTCATTAGACTGAAAGCATTTAAAATACCAGACTGTTAATAGCAGCAGACATTTCCAAAAGCACAGCAGGCACATTTCTTACTGCTCTGTTGTTTAGTAAGTGTATTTCTTATTAACTTCAAGTATCTTGCTTTGTGCTATAACTGAAGACCTCTTGGAAATGTCTGTTAGAGCAACATATCTCAGGCTGTCTCCTTAGCAGAGTTTTCTACAATGAATGTGTTACTCCAGCCTGCACTACCTACCGTGTTTTTCTCAGGGTAAAAGTTTAGTCTTGTTTTTAACATACACATTTTTAAGCAACTTGAGGTTTAGTTCCCTTAGAAGTTATCTCTTTATGCAGTCAGCAGAGATCTGATGGGGCATTGCCCATCCCCATCTCCCCAGAGTATCCCAGAGAGCTCGCTCTCAGCCTCTGTGCTGTGTGAGGGGGTGCCTGTCCTTGCAGAGGGGTATTTCATACCAGCCCAGGCTGCTGTGCCAGTGTCTGTGTCCAGGAAGGCAGTTCCAGCCAGGTGTGCTCCTCCTCATCAGCACAACTGGCAGAGACCACTGTGCAGCTCTCAGGTCATTGAGAGGGTGATAAGACCTAAAATTTTACACACTTGTAGTTTTTTCCTTAGGGAGAATGCTTCAGCAGAACAACAGAGATGATCCTGTAAATACTGGGATTTTGTTTGGGTAGAGAATCTCAGTTCTAATTCCCATTGAGTCTTTCTGGTATTGCAGAGGAGGCCAGGGCTTTTCAGGAGGCTGGAAGAAGGCAGCAGTAAGAAGGACTGCCTTGGGAAGTGCAGGGCATGTAATTTAATACATCCCCTTCACAGTCAATATTGTGCAAACATTCATTAGGAAAAAGAAAATTAAAAGAAAGTAAAAGGAGAAAGGAGAAGAGGAGAAGAAGGAGAGGAGAGGAGAGGAGAGGAGAGGAGAGGAGAGGAGAGGAGAGGAGAGGAGAGGAGAGGAGAGGAGAGGAGAGGAGAGGAGAGGAGAGGAGAGGAGAGGAGGATATACTAAATTCACTTGTTAAAAGGTTTAAAAGGCTGACTTGGGCGGGTGGTTGTGCAATGCAAGGATTTATTACACAACAGAAAGGATCAGTTTATGGGACATTGCCATCAGACTCCTTGATTCAGTCATTTGTGAGCACACAGAGGCTAGCGGTGATGAGAAAGCGTACAGTGCCTATGTGGAAATGCATGTTCACTTCTTAAGCTCTCTATAATTAAATAAAACATCAACCACTACACTAGCCTGCTTACCCAACCTGGCATTCCCTAGCCGATTTCTTGGATATATCTCAACATGCAGAAAAGGCTTAGGAAGGAATTTCAAGGACAGGTAATGGTCTTTCATGAATGGATTCGAGGAAGGCATCTCAGGCTATGGGGAAGTATGATAAAGGCCAGAGAGCTGCGTGGGACCTTGCTGGACAGGCTGCCATGGCTGGTGTCACTGGCCAAGCAGACGGAGGTAGGTGTGATACAAGCAGAAACAAGTATAGCTATCAGTGCTGCATCCAAGAAAGACATCCATACATGCACACACGTTTTGACCGAATTGTTTTTGGCAAATGGAAACTTCTGATTACTGAGCAACCCAAAATGTCTACTTGCTAACCAGCTAGTCTGCTGTTTCAATTGGAAATAAACTTTCCCAATTAAAGTACAGCCCTGTGGAAACCAGATGTCCTGGTTCGTCATTCTCAGGTCAGGAGAAGTCGTTCGTCATACGACTAGATCATGACAGGGTGAGAAGCCAGGGCTATGGATTTCTACCATGAAAAAACTAATGGCATAATCTTATCTTTAGCAATCATTATAGGAAGTCTTTGGTCAGAAGGAAGCCTGAAAATCCTGCTAAGTCCTCTCCATGAAGTAGATCAGCTGCTATCCGCATTATAGGAGCCCGAACTGATGAATTACACATGGCGCTGACATTAAATCTCGGTGTGTCTAGCTCTTTTTTGATTTTTAAATATGTCTACCCTCTGTTGGAGAGTCAGCATGTGTTGTCACAGCTCGGCTGCCTAATTTTAACCACTAATGGGGCTCGCTTATCCCCGGGATCCAGATTCGGGCCAGAAATAGGAAGCCGAGTGATGGTCATGTGTTTGACAAGGAGCCGGGCAGCGGGCCAAAACACATTTGAGCTGGATGGAATTTCTTGCCCCTGTGAAAATGCAGTGCTAAATCTTCCTCCCCCACTCGCCTCTTTACACACAAGTGGATCCCTCTAGTACAGTGAACTGTCACCCGAAACTAACAAGGAGGATGTGTCTCCCGGCAATCCGAGCTTCGGTCAAAAGTTCACCACTTGCCAGCCCCCCTATGCCAACTTGGACCAAGATTTCTGGAATGGTTAGAAAAATATTTTAATGTAATTCACCTTGCTATGCTATTTCATTAATAACCTCTAAAAATGCAAAGAGTGCGGCCTTAAAATTCCTTGACATCCTCAGCATATGACTAATAATAATGAAACTTTCTCGCTGTCGGCAGAGCCACTCTGTGAATGCTCTGTTTTCCCTGGAGTTTCATGGAGTCTTTAGCAAATGCAGTACATTTGCCACGTCCATTTTTCACAGCCTAGTAACCGCTGTTTGGCCGGGCTTGTCTGAGCTAGCTCTTTGTCCACCCCACCAAACTGCACTTTCCTTTCTCCCTGCACTGTGCTATTTTTCTCACAAGAATATTTTGCCCAGGCATAATTTGGACGTGCGTGAAATACTCTTTTACACATTACGTCTTTCTTATTTTCTCTATATTTGTTTTGAATCCAGTCTCTCAATGTCTTCCAAAATATGTCGTCCATGCAAAGCACGGAGTTGTTACCAGTCCAGGACTGTGTGTGCTCCACACCGCACTGAGTGAAAAGGGCTCAGCCCTCGGATGGGGGCAGAGCGTGTCTGACATGCCATTATATAACATGAAACCAATGTATACAAGACCGTCTTTAAAAGTACATTTTACAGAGACCCCTGTTTCTATATCTTGCTTCAAGCGTTTCTTTCTAAAATAGCCTTTTGGGAGTCAGTGGATGAGATTCTGGGGGTAAGTCCAGGGCTACGGGATTGCTTTCTGCTCCATGTCTGCATTCAGGCTGCTCGAACCAGGAGTTTATAAACCACTGGGTGGTATCTAGAATTAAATTAATTCTAGATTATTTTTTTTCTCTTTGCTTTAGATTTTGCCCCAATGGCAAAAGCAGAACAAAGAGTCAAAAGTGTTTCATTCTCAACACCTCCCAAACTAGTGATAAAACATAAATCCTCTCATCCTCAATTTTTTTAAAGCATATAACAAGGCCTGGTTTTGTCCCATATGGTGTATTCTCTATCCGTCCTCAATAGGTCTGTCTCCACTGCACACCCAAATCTAAAGGGATCATGTTCTGCAGTTCCCAGTTGACACGCGAGTATTTGGAGGTGCTGTGCTAGATTATTGGAATAGATGCTTTGCCCAACCAAAGCCTCCTTTGGACCTGGGAGGTTTGCAAAAACATAGTTATTCTTTGGAGCTGGTGATTTTCCCACTGTGAGAAGCACCTGAGATCAAATCAAGAGTGCTACCAAAAACCATGAGAGGTTATAATCCGAACATATTCTCTCCAGCAAGCTTAGCCACAGGAACAGTTCCCTGAGGGCCACCCTGCGCAGTGCCCAGCTGCCCAGTTGCCCTATTTTGCATCGAGGGGTCCGTTCACACCACACTCAACCAGAGGCAATCAGGCAGATCCAGAAAAGTGTAGAAAGGGGAAGTGGCTAAAAACTATTTTTATAGCCTGATGACCTTCCACTGCGTTAATTCTAAACTATCCCTTTCCTAATGAATCCCATTTTTTCCTAACCCTGCCCTGTGCCTACCTCAATGAACAGTTCATTTTTAGATTAAGGTTGTGCCATATGCACTGAGAATTTATTTCCGAGAACTTCACTCACTAACAGATGTAATCTTCTAGCACAGGTGAGGTTGGCCAGTGAAAGAATTTTCCAGAAGTGAAATGGAGATGGAATATTTTTTCCAAAATATTTCCCTATTTGCTCAATATTTTCCTATTTGTTCAAAAATTGGGCCCAGGAAAAAACTGTAACTTTCCAACCTGCTCTAGAGGTAAGCAAAAACTGAGGAAAAAGAAACAAAAATTTATCAAGACAGTTTAGTGACATTTTAAAGTCTAGAATATTCATGGATGGCTGTAAATATTCCCAGCCCCAGTTGCCTTGGATTTTGAAATAACACAGACAACTAACAGTGGGTTTGAGAGTGCACTTTTTGTGGCGTGGACATTTGATTTGATTTTTAGAAAACAGACAGAGACTAGCTTTCCTCCAAAGTATGGGCAGTTGCTACACTCCCACCAAACACTGCCACATGAACACAAACAGTGCTTTGGGTTTTTTTCCCCATAGGTTTGGCCAATGTCTCCATTCACTGTTTATAACCCCCCGGTACCTGGTGCAGGAGCGGCTGCAGTCTGTGGGGGGAGTTGTTCCCTTGCAGGGGCTCTCTGGGAACAGCCACTTTCCATGACCTCCAGGGGAGAAAGAAGGACCTGCTTCTGGCATCTTCTGGTTTCAGAGAAGCATCATCTACTGGCCTGGCCACACGCTTTATGTTGAGGCAGTTCTTCAACTGAATACTAGGTTTTACCTTTTTTTTAAGAAAAGCATCCTTTTCCCAGTTTTTAGTGAACAATTTGTCGGTTGCTGACAATTTTCATCTCCAGACTTTCATTATGGTTGCCAGAGAATGAGGAAGAACATGTGTGTATATCTATCTATACACAATGTATATATACACATATGTGTGTGCACGTATATTTGTATACACATACAAGCATACATTTTTTAACCACTTTTACTGTCTTCTTCATGATAAACTGTCCATTTGTGACAGCGTGTCAGAATACCTTTATCTGGGAGTACATCCCAAGTCGCTGGTATACCAGTGGTATACCGTTCTGAGCAGTCACAAACCCCATTTACCCAGAAAAGCCAAATGTACATGTATTGTATGTAAGTTGATCGGTGGAAAGCAGTCAATACATATAAGTTAATCAAAAAAACAGTTTCTGGAAAGAGCTGTGTATATAACAAGCATTTCTGCAGGCTCATTCTTACTGCACTTGCTGTTGGCCCACGGTGCCAAAAATGTGCTTCTGAAAACTTCTGTTCTGAAAACCAAACTTACTCCTCCACTCCTTTTCTTCTCCCTTTCCCACCAATAGCAAACTGTTTTCTTGTTTTCCCAACTGTTGCTCACTGTGGGTCAGCAAGTCTGTGAAGCTGGAAACCTCAGTGCAGGTGGGAGCAGGCTGTCAGAAGCATTTTTCACACATCAACAAGACCTGCCCTGAGTAGGTTTACATAGCATGGTGTCAAAGAAGGTTGTAACAGCCAGCTGGCCATCCACGCCGGGAATGCTGCTTACACTGGCAGGGCTGAGATGAGGGTGCAAGTTTCTAGGAAAATGTCCCAATCCAAACCAGGCCCGCAGAAGTGAGGGGCACCTGCTGAAAGCACACATGAAAAGAGATCTCACCACAAAAACTGAAGGGACCACACTGGGGTCTCCAGGGGCTGAGACTTATCTGACTCCAGCAAAAAGGGTGGAAAGGATGACTCTGGCAGAGGAGGGGGGCATAAATTGAAAGTTCCCCCCTCCCATGACAGAGGGACCAGCACTAGAAAGCAACAGCATCAGGGAAAGCCCTGTCAAAACTATCAACTGCAACATAACTAAATGGTGATCAGCTGTAGGGCTTATTGTATAGCCGAACACTAATTAACCTGTGCTAGGGTTTTTAAAGATGTTAATGTTCCAAATACAGGGAGATTTCCAGTCCTCCTTCAAAAGAAAAAAAAAAAAAGGAGAAAAATATGAACTCAGTGGAGCTGTGAGAAATTAATGGCTTTGGTTTAGGCCAAGTGTTTCCACAAAAGACAGCAGCAAACTGGAAATGTTATGGGTCCCTAAAAGAGATTGGAGGTGAATCTTGGCCATGAAGCTGCTGCATATTAGCTTTCAGGCTGCCCAACCCTGGGAAGCCAAAGTGCTCTTTCTAGTCCTCAGTTTAGAAGTTCCCCCATTGCATCTTCTAGATCTGAAGGCTTGACTTCTAGATATTAGGTGTTCAACCCTCCCTTTGCATGAAGTCCCTTTCAAATTGTCTCTACTTAGATAGCTGATAATTGTGAGGAATTTGTATGATAGGCTATTAGGTAGGTAAGAAGGTAGGTAGGTAGGTAGGGTAGATAGATAGGGTGGGTGGGTAGGTAGGTAGGTGGGTAGGTAGGTAGGTGGGTAGGTAGGTAGGTAGGTACGTAGGTAGATAGATTGATAGATAGATTAGATAGATAGATAGATAGATAGATAGATAATCTTGGTAAGAACAGTCTAGTAGACATGTAAACTGCAACTTCCAAAGCATTTGGGGCTCTTCAGTGTGAAAGATATTGTATATATTTTGTGCATGTTTTCATATATATTTTAAATATTTTTTTTATTTTTTCTGAAAAGCAAAAGGATTGACTCTTTGTGTTGATAAAGGAACTTGTAACTGACTTACATTTTAGGATAAATGGTGAGTACAGAGGAACACAGCTGAAGAAAAAAAATGTGTTGGCTTAGAAATAATTGCCTTTTTACTAAGTTAATGAGGATGGCAGAGTATTCTTTTCTGCTTAGTGTTTCTTGTATGTGTGGAATCAATACTGTAGCATGTGCTCTCCTGGATGCAGAAGAAAACACGGTTCTGACTACTACTTGGATGAAAACATGCAGTCTCAGGATGCCCTGAATATCCTTTGGGAAGTGCATTTTACCCTTATGCCAGCTTTCTCTCATCTACGTAAAAGCTGTGAGGCAGCATCACTGATTTAGGATATTAACACTGATACAATTCATGGAGTGGGAGTCACCTTGCTTTTCTCAAATAACAGAAGCATACAGAAGGGTGCCACAGGGCAGTTGCTTTTAGGATGCTGCTGGGACTGAAGGGAGGATGTGCATTTTCCGGGGAGCTGCAGGAGGGATCCCTGGGCTGGGCAAACTGGAGAACACTGAACTGACGAACACCACCCTATTTCTACAGTGCAACTGACTTTTGACACTGTGCCAGGGTAATGCGCAAAAGTAACATGAAAAAGAACTGGCAGCCAACCTCTGAAGCTCCAGTGAAGAGCAGGACACACACCCCAAACCGGCTGCAAGCAGAGAAGAAGCAGCGTACCCATAATTCTGCATATATGGACTATGGGGCGAGAGAAAGCATAGGGGCAAAGAGGTTATGACATCTTCTCCAACGCTGGCTTCAAACAGTGTAACAGCACTTGCAGGTCAGTGGAGCAGGCACCTGGGTGTGTTTTGCTGAATAATGACTGTTCTCCTCTCCCATGAGAAGATGCTCACCTAGAAAAGAGCACAACACCCATTAATCTGTGTGTGGTTTCCCCTGGAGTGTGACCGCAAGCTGTGCTCCGTACAGAAAGGGGCAGGAGCGGGGTGTCCAGCGCTGCGGGAATGCGAGGACTGTGGAGTTTGCATGGTGCTGGAAGGCGAGAGACTGAAGTATGGCTTGGCACGCGTCGGCTGGAAAGACACGGCGTACTGAAAGACATGCTTCTGCCCTCGGGTGTGCAGGAGGCTGGGATGCAGCACGGGGCATGTGGGAGAGGAAGGAGCTGTAAGGGATTCCCGGGGCTCCCGCTCTTCCTCTGGAGCGTGGAGTTGATGTCAGGCTTCCCCCAGCAGCTTTTTCTTGCCCGTTTCTGATTTCCCTGGAAATCACCCTCAGCCCCTGCTTCAGCTGCCTTGCTGGAGCAGCCCGAGCAACTACCAGCCTGCGCGCGAGGGCTCCGGGAGGCGGCAGCATTCCTGCACAGCAAAACCAGTAAAGCTAGGTCCCAGTCTATTCCCAGGTCGGGAGTAGAGGAGCAGATCAGGACAAGAGTTGCACAGACTGGTAAAATTGTCCCCGTGACCAGCAATAGGCAATATAACAAAAATTAATGCCTTAATGGCTGACAAGCTAGTTTACTTAATGCAGCAGTTGCATTATTTCAGCAGCCAGGGACACAGAAATAGCTTTGAGTTGCCTTGCCATTCCACTCTGCATTTGGCCAGCTCTTCAACTTTCATACTCTCCTCTACAATGAACCATCCTCCCATCTGGTCAGTGAACTGTCTGTGAGTTAAAAATCAATTTCTGAAAACTGTTATTCAAAAAGTTATGCCAAATTCTGAGCCTAAATTAAGTCCTGCCTATTCATTTCTTGTGAAGCAGCAACTCCAAGTATTTGTCACCCCACGTGCTTGGCTCTTACCAGCTAATACAGAACCTCAACAGAAACTTAAAGGTAATTTTTAAAGTTTTCCTCAATTGGGGTATCTTTCTGAATCGAAAATTGCATTCTCTTACCTTGATAGATAAACTGGACCTGCATTTCAAAAACTTGATTTGTTAGGATAATATCTCCATAAATTTAACTCAGTAGACCAGAAGTTCTTTAATGCATGCAAGCCTTCATTAAGGAAGAAAGCATAGTCATGGGAGAAGTATGAAATGGCTTACTTTCTCTAAATTGATGGCTCTTACCTCCTCTGCCAGCTCACTGACTGATTTATATGTACATGTAAAACACTTTGCAATTCAGTAAAGTGCCTACCTCAGCATGAGAAAAAATGCTTCTTTAAAATGTACAACCATCTTTTGTGAAGATCCCAGCACATGATCCCTGGTGTGCACTTTATGATTTCCCTGAAATGGCTTACTTTCTCTAAATTGATGGCTCTTACCTCCTCTGCCAGCTCACTGACTGATTTATATGTACATGTAAAACACTTTGCAATTCAGTAAAGTGCCTACCTCAGCATGAGAAAAAATGCTTCTTTAAAATGTACAACCATCTTTTGTGAAGATCCCAGCACATGATCCCTGGTATGCACTTTATGATTTCCTTTTGGGGGTGTGTTTATTGCATGGGATTTCATAATTTCATCCTTATTCTAGTATTTTTGTGTACAAGCAGGGCCATGGGGCACAAATTACATGTGTCCTCAACGGAGCCCGGAACATCATTATTTATTACAAGTAATTCATCTACATACTATTTTCTTATCCTTCCGTATTAAATGAGATAAATCTACACAGATACTAATATGAAATTAAGGCAGAGTTTCAAGCTGGGCTACAATATGGCTATGTATACACTGGCTTCCAATGGATTGGGTTACAATAAATAGGTATTATTATGAAAATAAAATGACATTTTATTTTGTCCCCTTCTCCCTCACGCAGATTGAGCACATACCTGCAGTGGCAGCCCCTTCCTTTCTTCCTTTCTTACCGTCTTCCTCTCTCTTGTTTGTTTTTCCAAATTAATTTCTAAAGATGGGATTGGCTTTTGCAACCATCAGGACTAAGTTCTCTGTTAAGTATGGCCATAAAAAAATCTTAAATGTGGGCTCTGTTCAGTCTCAGAAGGCCAGGATATTTTCCAGCCTCTGAAATCACACCTATTTACACTCAACCCAGGAGCTACGTTATTTGGGGCAATTCCAGGCGATGAGAACACAATTCCCTGTACCATGGCTCCACCTCCAGTATTTTGCTGTGAATTTTCTTTTTACTTCATTTTGCACTTATTTTGCTTAAAATATACTCTGTTAACATTTTCTAGTGACTTAACATTTTCTAGTGACATTTTCTCGAGGCTTAGCCAAATATGCATTGAAGAAAACAGAAGTGAACCAGTCAACCCCTCTGGTATGATATAATATTGCCCACTCTGAGCAATAAAAGTTTCCGCTCAAGGAAGGCTTAATCATGGAAGTAAATGAGAGTCTTTCTTTTCCTCATCCCAGCTTCATATTGTCAGTATTATAGGAAAGTCTGTACAGACAAAAAAATCATATACCTTACCTGTTTGTGCTCTGTTGAAAACCTGATCATCTTGTCCCTTCCTCGCATCGAGCCACTTACTCTCTCAAGCTGCAGTCTTTCTCTGCCACCTACCTCCCTCTGCCTGAAATATTATCTAGAAAAGTGGAAAGAAAGACACTTCTAAAGTAAAAACATTTCTAGGAATTAAGGCCTTCACATAAAAACACTTTCTTTTTCAAAACAAAGCACGCAAATCTATGACTGTGTGCCATCAAAATCACTGAGACTGGATATTGCAGAGGATCTACATATCGCAATTACATCAAGAGTTTAGTGCATATATTATATTAATAGGGCTGGTGCTTAAGCAACTTCAACAGAGCTCAGACACAGCCTGTTTCTACTTTTACATCATAGCAATAAAAAAAAGTAAAATAAAACCTATTTTGCACTTGGGGGTGATTGCTAAGGAACATTTTGTCTGAAATCGCTTCTCTGTCCTGAGCGCAGCTGAGGAAAAATGTATTATATATCTCATATACAAATACAAAAATATCTGTAGAACGTCTGGGAGGGGTGCACAGTGATTCAGCTCAGATCCGAATGTGCCACAATACATACATCAGAAAAGCTGCTAGGTCTACCTCTGAGGACAAAACTGAGCCTATTCCTATACCGGTTCGTGAAAAAACTTCCATGAGCTTTCATATAGCAAAATCAAACCCTAAATTCAATGCATTCAGTGTGTTCTCACACATGTTAATATATTCCCTCATGACAGCACTAGATTTCCCTTCCAGCCCTGCATAATGATCTCTTCATCTGCCGCGATCAGTAGAGGAGAGACAGGTGATGCCTCCAGCCCGTAAGGGTTGGGTAGGACGGGTGAGTGACACACGCCAGATGCTGCGCCCTGAGCCGGGCTGCAGCTCCCCTGTAAATACATCATGGAGTAAAAATCACCATGTACATTCCAGCTGCTGCAGAGCGTGTCACTGGAGTAGACGTGTTGTCACATATACAAACGCGCACCGAATAGTATCTGAACGTGTGATTAATTAGCAGCTAACAGTTAACTCTTCGAGCCACAGGGAAAAAAGGAAACGGAGGAAAAAAAAGCACCCCCCTCAAAGGAAGATTAAAATTAACTATACAAGGTCTCTGAGGTTGAAAATTAAAAACAAAATAAAACTGGGTTCCTCAGGACAGTGAAGGAGACAAGGAAGTCAGTGATATGTGCCCTCGTGCTATTTTACCATACTGATTTTTGTCTTGAATTTCAGTTAATTCAGTGCCTGTGAAAACTACCAAGCCAGCAGCTCTTGAGCCTAAAGTCTTCTGCATCAATACAGACCCAGAGGCTGCACCTCAGAAACATCCCTGGGAACACCATGGTAACAGTTGCCAAGCCCTAAAAAAAGACAAAAAGCTTTTAGGGAGACAGAGCACAAAGACTGACAAGATAAGAAAGAAGAACAGCAATATTGATCTGAATTCATTTCAGCCAAATTTGACCCATGTAAACCCACAAGTAGTGCATTCAACTGAAAGTTAAGCATGTGCTGAATTCTACAGCCAGACTGAGGCATTAGAGAATAAAATAGAGAGCAGAAATAGGAAGCCTAGTGAAACCAAAGTTATCATCTCATAGAGGAGGCATTGCACGATATAACTGATGCACACAGCAAATGGACAAAAACTGCAAGAAACTGGAGTCAACAGAACCTTTAAGAACCTTCTCTAACCGAGAAGGCAATACCTTTAGTATTTAGGAGTATGAATACTGCTATGTGGGAGTATAGTATATGAACACTATATAGGAGGAGGAGTATTCATATTAGCTAGTTTGTGAACTGTGCAAGATGTTCATGGGTAACTTGAAAGTTGATATAAAATCACACCAATAAATTTTGCAGGTAACATAGTGGCAAGAAGACTGGTGAGTAAGGTGGGACATTTGGAAAGACCCGAGTCTGTTGTTCAGTCTCTTGGCACTTTCAGGAACAACCAGCACACGAACGGAGCTGTTTGCAGCGCTGCACATCTAGGACCAAGGAAGGCAGGTGATGGAAAGGGTCCTGGAAAGGGTGACTCTACAAGGGGTCGTGAGCAGATGTCATAGGCTCCCATGGGATCACTAAAGCTTTCAGCCTGGTTACTTGCAGTCTCAGTCAGCTACGTAAGAGCTCAGAAGAAACGCCAGAAACATCCCTCTACCATCAGCTCCACACCACCAAGCAGTCCATGGTTTTTACAAACTCGCAGTAGTGATCCTGAAAATACTGTGGTGATCACAGTGGGAAAGCACATCAGCATGACGTGTCTTTAAAATTTTGTTGTGGCAAAAAAATAAAACAACAGCTGTAAGCATCAGTTGCTAAGAAGGTATTTTACTTTGCAAGGTATTTTACTTCAGCAAGAGAGATGTTAAAATAACAACAAGTTCTTGTGTCAATATATTTCAAACAATGTTGAAAAATTGCACAGGGTGCAAAGAAAAAAGGTACAAAAATTCTCTGAGGACTGGAGAAATTGCTGTAGAAAATTAAGGAGCTGCATCTATTTTGGCAGGAAAAAAAAGATTATTGTTTGGAATAAAATAAGTTGCATAAGAGAAAATATTACGTATGAAAGGACTGTTTAGCTAAGTGAAGTAAGGCATTGCATGAACCAACAGCTGGAAGCTGAAGCCAGCCCAACTCAAGCTGGAAGTGAGAAACGCTGAAGGCAGCTAAGCACAGCAGCAAACGGCTGCAGCAAAGGCTGGATTCTCCATCCACCTCGTGGTGTCTTCCAGTCGGGAAAGCGTGCCTTTCTGGAAACAGCAAAAGTCTCCCTGAGCTTCTAAAAAAGTATAGTATCAACAGCACGAAGTATATATGTGGTCAGATTGAAAAAACAGAAAGGTCCCTTCTGGCTAATAAATACTTAATCTTTTTATTGAACGTTATGTTCGCTGCTCAAATGTTTGCACACCGGGTGCTGGGAGGCTGGCACTGGATGTCGGATTTCCAGGGAAGGTGAGCAACAATTATGGTCAGTGCTATCATGTTTTCATGACTTTTTTGTCGCAGTCTTTCTGAATGTTGATGTTTTGTTTGATGATCTGTTTGCCTGTCCAGGGAGCCGTTTACAGTAATACCCAATTCTTCTTTTGTGAAAGGTTCCAGCTTAGTTAGAAGATAACTTTGACTTGCTTTATAGGAATGTTTTCCGAGGCAAGTTGTAACTTTCTGCACCTCGCTGTTTATCAGAAGCCATAATTCATTATTCCCAACAACAAGATTTTCTTTTTGCATTACTGCTGTGAAACATTACCAGTGCATGACCGTAGGAGTAGGCCCATGCCAGTGTTTTAATGGTACACAGCCAATTCTTAACCCATGTCCTTCCTAAAAGTGTGCTTTCCTTCATTGCTGTCATAATTTTCTCTCTGAGATATCTCAGCTGTTTTTTTCCAAGCCTTTGTAGTTCCTTGTGTGACTCAACCCACCTAAAATTCTTTAGTTAGGACCAAGCAAAACTATTTATATATAATTGTAAATACGCAGTGAGATCATTAGTGAATATAGTTTCTGACCCTTGGTTTCCAGGACAATTTCCTATAGCAGGACTGATTTCACAGGGTGCACCGAGAAGGCAAAACAACGCCAGCACTTTCGCACGAATGTTTGTATTGCTCTATGTTAAGGCACTAACGTTTGCTCGTGTCTTACATTGGACAGTTTTACAGTCAAATAGCTGTTTATAAAAGAAACGGAATTCATACCAAGCCTCATCAGACCTGATTCCCCTAACATATACTTGATTGTGAGGTAAAACCCCTAAATTCATCCCTCAAAGAGAGATTCTCCAGGGGACACAACCTAGACCATCTACCGCATCGCAGCCCCCAGTTGCACGTGTTACTATTACACTTGGGTTTTTCTTCACAAGAAGCAAATGCTCAGCTTGGCAAGTGTCAGGTCCTACCTTTGCTGTTGCACAAAGTTGTTGGTGAAGAGCTCGTACGAACAGCAGGAAGGTATGCTGTGTCTTTGGGGTATGTGTTCAAATCAGACTCACCTTCTGAGAAATGGGCTTTTTTTGGTAGGTCGCCCAGCGTACTGTTACCTTTGAAACAGGCACAGATCTCTGCATGGCGGGAAAGCTCCTGGCCTCTCAGGAGCAGGGACACACGGGAGAAGCGAGATCCCATCGTCCCAAGTGAGGTCCCTCAGTCTCTCGCTGCGAGGAGCGGAGGGGCGTTCCTTAGCTGACTGCCTTATTTTGGATGCCAGCCACAGAGTGAGCCCTTCCCCGTACCGTGGCTATTTGCTTGCTGCTCAGGAGAAATAAAATGGTAGCGCATGAGACACATTTCTTTTTTGAAGGCCTAATACCAACAGTTCTTCCCCTCGTTCACTTCTCGACCACCGACACAAAATTTGCTCTGATGGGGGAAGGAGCGGTGCTGGGGCTGAACCCCGCAGCCACGGCGTTCCCGGCTGCATTGCAGTATGAAAAACAAATTTACCCAGCTAGAAGAGGGAGAAAAAAATGGTTTAAATATGAATTTTAAACCTTGCACCTGGTGCAGAAAAAATTGAAACTTATGCTCATTAGGCACTGAAATATGATTTTGGCAAAGGACAGGCATTCAGAACAATTCCTAGCATTTGGAATATAAAAATTACATTTTTGGGGAAACAAAATAGGAACAAATATTAATATTTTAATTATTAATTGATATTTTATTGGGAGTAATTTCTGCTAAAATTCATTTAAAGATTTCCAGGTCTTCAAAATTCGAACTGTTCGTTCTTTTCCTATTTTTCCCCATAGCTTTGTAAACAATCAGGGTTTGAAAAGCAAGTAATTTTCTTTCTCTCAGGTTTTCTGTATTTTTTGGCTTTATCGCAAATGGTTAAAACATAACTTGTCTCTTTTCGCAGTAGTTGTGACCCATACCATGAAGCTGAGCGTTTCCAAGAGTTGATATTGAAATGAGAACTTACATCTCTGTTAGAAACTAATCTCCCTCCTATGCATCGCCGTCAAAATTAGCAGTTCAGATACATTCACCTGTTTGCGCCTGTGCGCGCCGTACTCAGCAGAAAGCGAGGGAGTAAATGCAGATTACCTTCGCGATAATTTGTTCCTTTCACGTGCCTTTGCCCTCGGCGTTGTTTTAGTTTCTATTAAGTGCAAAAGCATCGCCATTCCCGGCATTTGTAATGACTGAAAATTTCTGGGCAGATTCCGCCTCGGGAGACAACTGATTTTTCCTCCTTCGGTTCACCAGACCTTTCAGTTCCTCTAACTTTGGTACGTCGGACGTCGGTCGGACTCCGTGGGATTTGGGGGGCTTACCCAGATCCCCGCCTTTCCCGGAGCCCCGCTTCGC
>NW_008796222.1:4423725-4424118 GCF_000699145.1 Aptenodytes forsteri | reverse complement strand
CGGTGCTTCCCCCGCCGCCCGCTCCACGGCTCTGCCCGCAGCGGCCAAGCCCGGGCTCAGCGTCCCATCGCTTATTTCTAAGAAACTCCCAGCAGCTGCGGACACGCTAACGCGGATAAAGAGACGAAGGGAAACATCCAGCAAAATTCCCAACGCCCGCTGTTATCCCACCCAGAGGAATCCAGTAAAAACAGTCCAATCTTGTAGGAAATACCTGGAGCTTCTGGCTGGCCAGGGAAATGCTTTTTTTGCCCTGAAATGTGTTTGAGGCTGCCAGTCTATTATTTCCCCCCTTCCTCCTCCTCGCCGCTGTGGGTTACAGGACACTCTTCGGGGCAGATTTTGCCAGCAGTCACGTTTGTGCGAGCCGGGGACCTGCCCGCGCCCCCCCCC
>NW_008796222.1:4421075-4422730 GCF_000699145.1 Aptenodytes forsteri | reverse complement strand
TCGCTGTGGCTGTGGTAAGCGCCTCCCCTACTGACCCTTGCCGGAGCAGCTTTAAGTCTAGCGCAGTGGTAATCGAAGATGGGAACAAAGCAAAAAGCAGATGTGGGAACCATCTCACCAGCTTCCCGCTGCTAAAAACCAGGCTGTGTGTCTCCCTGTATCTTGCCCTACGTGTATCACCACCCTGGTTGCTGCTGGAGCAGAGACAAGGATCCTAAATTTCTGAAAATGAGGGCTTTCAGACCTGCCCACGGCAGCGGCCCTGTGCCAGCAAGGCCGAGGGTGCTGCGGCTGCTGGGCAGCTTTCCACAGCCATGCCTGGTTCGCCCTGGACGGGCCCGTGGGGGTACCCAGGGCAGAGGGGAATAACCTTCCCCTCCCTCCGCCCTCCAGAGAGTTAGGGCAGGCACTTCTTTTGAGGCAGTTTTGGGGACCCTCCCTCACGGGGCCACCCGCTCATCCAAAAGCCACTTTCCCAGCCCCTCCATGAATCGCTGTTGGTAGTTTCTAAGAATGAAATAGTAGTTTAAATATTTCACAGGTGAAAGATACTCAGTGCTGGAATTGATGGCAGGAGAGGAGAGTTCTTTGCTTGTCATGAACTGCTTCCCTTTCTCCTGAGTAATGCCAGGGTGCAGAACTGACGTACCTCCCTGGCAAACGTGTATCAGGAGCATGTTTTTATTTGTCTTGGGAACACTGTGCATTCCCAATTGATAATGCGTAATGTCTATCTCTGTGCTGTTAATAATCACTAGTCCATCTCACATGTGGCTTACCAGGCAAAGAAAATGCAGGTCCTTGTCCTTTGCCCTGCCAATCCCAAAAGATCTGCAGAACGCTTCCCAAATATGTTAGAAAGAGGCATAAGTCCAGTGTAACAGATGGGGGAATTGCCCCCAGATGTTTAGAAAATTCAGCTGGCCCTTAGTCGCATCTCGTGCTGTTCCTGCCCACTTTGAAACTGCGCTGAGGAAGCAGCCACTCTCCTGGCAGGGTCAGGCATCCTCCGAGGTGCTGGGGTAAATGCTTAGACAAGGAGATTACTATTTAGTAATAGTAGACAAACAAGAAAAATCCAACCCTGGAAATTGCTGCGGTGCATAATAGCTCTGACTCAGTTTCTACTACTGAGGAAAAGAGATGTTTCCCTCACCTTAGATGACAGCCTTGTCCCTAAATACATATTAAGAGAAACCTGGAGCAAATAGTTTCCATTTCATGGGTAAGCCCTGGGCTAGGTGTGTTGGCTGTTTAGCTGGAAAGGAATCTGTACTCGCTGGGAGCAATTTCTTGTGTTTGGCAGTTGTTTGGGGGATAAAGGGAATGCGACGGTTGATTTGGGGGGATCTGGAGAGGGGCAGAGCCCTAGGGAAAGGAGACCAGGGCTCGCTGGGTGTGCTCATTGCTGCCTTTCCTTTCTCTCCCACTCCTTTCACCCAGATGGCTCCTTCCCAATGAGCCAGCGCAGCTTCCCACCGTCCTTCTGGAACAGCACATACCAGCCCTCCTCGGTCCCAGCCACCCTGAGCAGCCCCCTGGCAGCTGCCGCCCACAGCGAGCTGCCCTTCGCCGCCGCGGCCGACCCCTACGCACCGGCCTCTCTGCACGGCCACCTGCACCAGGGTGGCCCCGAGCCCTGGCACCATGCCCAC
>NW_008796222.1:4387644-4420870 GCF_000699145.1 Aptenodytes forsteri | reverse complement strand
GGACGACACCGGGACCCTTCCCCAACACAGCGGGGGACATGGCACAGAGCCTCGGCCTCAATGTGGACGCAGGTAAAGAGCTGCCTTCGGCCCCTCCGGGTCCCCCCGGCTCAGCTGCACCTCTGCTCCCTGCCTCCCTCACACCGCCTATAGTAGTGGGGATGGACCCCCCATGGTGGGGTGGATGGGGTGCTGCTGTGGGGGAATAAATTGGGGGTGGAAGCCCCATGGGAGGCACCCGAGGTCTGCCCTGGGTGCCCTTCTTGGGGCTCTTAGGCCAGGCAAGCAAGGAAGGGGAGGGCGAGGATGGGACAGGGCAACACATACCCCCCCATGACACCCTTTGAATTTCTGGCACCCTCAAATGTGCTCTGAGGGTGCTGGTTGCTTTGAAGTACTCTTGTCCTGGCTCTGGCCCTGCTCTTGCCTTGAGCAGCAAGAGCTGGGAGCAGGATGGAGCCGCCCCAAAAGTCACCGCTTGGCTCCCTCCACGGGCTGCCCTGAGGGCAGGAGTGCGGGCAGCCACAGCAGAGCAGGCCCATTTCTAGACCCCGTGCAGGTTCATAAACTACCTCCTCTCCTTATTTATTTTTTTCTCCCAGCTTTTGAGAGGAAAGCACAATTGCATTTGCTGAGCAAAAAGGGCAATGGTTTTCCCCAGGTACTGGTATCCTGCGTCTGGTGAGGTGCCTGGAAGTAAGGCTGTGTGGCCATAGCGGTGACAAAAAGGTGACACAGACATAGCCAGCAGTGGCAGTTCCCCAGTCAGTGGTTGTGGAGGCAAGGAAAGCCCGCTCTGGTGGCAGTGCTCCATGCTGAAGTTGGGTTATTGCAGCCACAAATGGCTCCTTACGGTGGCCTCACTTCAGGCAGGAGGGATGTGTGCCTGCCTGCGGTCTAGCTTGGGCTCTTCTCCCTGCTCCATGGCCTCGTGGGGCTCTGGGGAGCCCGTGCTTTAGACTGATTCTCTGATCTCAGCTGGCAGAAATGCAGTTTGTCATTCTCTATCCTTAAACAGCTGTACCTATTTTTCTTCTTCCCTTTTTTTTCTTCTCTCCGTTCTCAGGTTTGCAGCCTCAGGATAAAAGCAAGGATCTATACTGGTTTTAGAGCTGTCCTTCACTCTTCTTCCCCTGGCTCTCCCCTGTAGATCTCTGCCTGTTAGACATGGTGGCATTCAGAGCTGAAATCGGGTCAGTTTGTAACAGCTTCTGATCTTGGTTTGCAGCTCGCCGTTACTCCTTCTGTGGTGGATCCCTTCTGAGCTGATGTGCTGACTCAAAGACTCCCAGATCCCCCCTTGCCCTTTTCCAAGCCCACCGTGGCCCTGCAGCTCGGGGAAAGACAACGGGACTTAAAAGGACCTGGCATTGCAAGGACGGTACTTTAGACTTATTTCAGAGAGGAAAATCCTTCTGTTGCAAGAGGAGAGCCAAAGACGTTGAACTTCTATTTAAGCAGACCCCACACCCAGAACTGCAGTCGGACTACTCTAAAAGAGTCAAATGACGTCATGGATGGTGATGCAAAACCACTGGCCTTCGTACAGGGGGCAGAGGAAATCATGGGGGTTTTTTTTAGTGGTGTGAATATTTTTTTTATGGCAGTGAAAATTATTTCTTGAATGCAAACATGGGAAAGCTACTTAGCAGTTTTGAACTGGATTTTTACTTTACATTACAGAAAAGTAAAAGGAGAAGAAACTGGAGCTCACGAACATTTTTGGACTATCAAGGAACTGGTGTGATTTTTCAGCTTTGTGGTTGTGAGTGGCAAGTGTTTGGCCGGGGCCAGCTGCCCTGGGCTTACAGAGATGCAGCTGTTCCACGCACAACTGCTCAAACCCCAGAAAGACGAAAACCAAGGTGGCACTTCTCAGAGTTTGGCACAACATTTGCATTGGATATATAACGGTTGTTTGGTTGTGGTTTTTTGGCTTTTTTTTTACAAGAAACATTTTCTGGTGAAAGTAAAACCCTCTTAAAGCAGGGGGAGGAAGGAAACCCGTGAAGAGCGGCTTGCCCTCAACCCAACAGCCTTTAAGGAGAACACCAGAAGGAAAGGCACGTGATGGACAATAGGTCTGAGTTGCCTCTAACATTTCTCTTTGTCTACTTGTTGCTGTCATTTTGTCACTTTAATAGTTGTTTTGTTTTGTTTTTTTGAAAGGGGGAAAAAGATATCTATTTAACAGTAGGAAAGCTGCATTAAAGGTATCTCCTTCTTTCACCCTGTGTGCTTTTATGAAGAATTAAAGCTAAATAAGAGAAATGAGGCAAACTGGAAACTTCAGGATGAAATAGGAAAAATACCTGTCGTGTGGATGAAGTGAGTTATTTTATTACTTTGTATTAAAGATAAATATAAATCCTAGCAGCTGAAAATATTTTCTTAGTGAGTAAAAAATATGGTGATAAATACAAAAGACGAGAAAATGCAAGATTGTTGCAGTGCTACATTTTAGTGTACGGCGTATCTGTAAGATGGGTTAAAGTAAGGGGGCTCCTCCGTAATAACAGATGTTTCTTCGTGAAGCTGATAGGAGAGGGGACTGTAGCATTTAGCATTGCTATTGCACTGGTAAACTAAAATGCTATTATAGGGTGATGAATAATTAATGAAACAGTGCAGAAATGGCAATTTCCCCCTGTGCTTAAAAGCTGACTTTTTTACAGGCAAAACGTCTGATCCCAACACTACCGTGCTTTGGGTTTTTTCTGTTTTTTTCTCGATGTAATGTCTTCGAAGGCTGACAAAGTTCAATGCATGTAAGAGAAAAGTCCTAACATTACCCCTCTGACACTAGGAGAAGCCATAGAAAATGGACTTTTGAGCTGTGATGAGAGTTTTTACCTTCCGCCACTCTCACATAATCTGGCATAATGTTTGCCACGTGTCAGAAATGGAGTTATGAATAACCCAAACTTGCTTCTCCTAGGTTTCGGCTCAGCAATACCTCCATTTCTGGGAAAGAATAGGAATCCTAATAGTAAGATTAGTAGATTAAAATAAAGCAGTGTGAGTATATACTGTGAGAAGCTGGCAAGGAGCAATGTGTGCAGAGCATCCCCGGCCAGAGCTCGATAAATGGCAGGAGGTGACTTGCCGTGATTCCTTCAGCCAGACGTACCCCTGAACATTTCGCCCTCAGCCTCCAACTAGCCAGAGCCCAGACAAGCTGTAAAGGGCAAGGGAAGGGACTCCAGAATTTATATGACCGGTTAAACCAAAAATGTTCTGAGGCGTCTATCAAGAAGGAAGGCAGCAGCACTTTGCAGGAGAAAAGTAACTAAAAATGGCATGTAGCGTTATTGCTGCAGAGGCTTGGAGATAACAGGATCATTCTGTGAGCATTTGCCTGCGGGTTTTTTTAGGCTGTTTTTAAAGTTTTTTTACAAAAAGTGATCTGGCTCTATCATTGGTTGTGCTTCACCACAATCGTTCCTTTTTTCTTTCTTTTTTCCCCCTCTCTTCTGCAATTCATAATGAGGAGGGCTGGGCAATGCAGCCCAAATACGTTTGGAAATATTCATCTAAGCACAAACCAGCCATTTACTTCATTGGCATTTACAATTCATTTTGACTGTGAACGTTTTCAAGCGTGAGAATTTATGCAATGGATACATGAATATTGGTTTCGACATTTGTTCTCTGGGTACTCTTTTTTATTGTTGTATTGTGAAAGCATCCAACCACCAAAGTCAAGATTGTGGCTCAAGGTGTTAGCTGTGCAAACAACTTTTTTAAAATGCTCCTACTCCAGATGGACTGCAGTCTGAAAGCGCATGCCCTGTTTTGGCTAATCCTTGCAGTTTTTCTCACTTTCTGTTATTCTGACTCCAGGGCACTGCTCACAGCACTTACCTTTAAGGCTTGGGCGTGAGTCTTTGCAGGACTGGAACCACAGCTCCTGATGCAGTAAGAGCGCAAATAACCTCGGTGCCATTTCGCAAGTCTGTTTTATTCCTCTTTGCATCATAGGTTATTAGTTGCTTAATCATGAATGCTTGCAGGAAATCTGGAAATACAAAAATCCCCCCTTCTTATATGTTACATATGTCTTATCTGTCACGTGCTTGTCACACACCGAAAGAGCAGGGCTGTGAGTCCCCAGTCCTGCAGCCTGAAGAGCAGAACCTCCTGCTGCCCCATTCCTAGTGTCGTGCAGGGGTTAGCACTGGCTTGTGCTCTCTACCTACCCACCTGACAAACAGACTAGCCCGGCTGGGACAGACGAACAAACACAGCTCCCAACCCCTTCCTGCAGAGTCCAGGGAAGGAGGCAGAGGGACGGGATCTGCTGCAGAGCATGGCAGTACTGGGCATAGCAAGAGTATCTGCTGCTGCTGAGCAAGAGCAGTTTGTAGGAGTTTGCAAAGTGAGCTCTGGGCATATTCACTGCAGACATTTATTTCCCGTTCTGAAAATAACTGAAAATTAGCAAAGCACGAACGAATACCATTTTAATGAACTCTGAGGTTAACAGTGATCTGTCAAGGGAAGGATGGAAGTGGGGATGGGACATAGTATTTGTGATCACAGTCTCCACTTTATTTTAATGAGGGTTTCGCTTCCGTACAGCTGCAGTTGCAAGAATGCAGCACAGACCTCTTAGACACACATATATATGTGCCCCTGCACTTACAGTCTAACGTTAGACAGCTTTAGGGTGACGTTGCTTACTTCCCACCTCCTTTTCCAGTGGGTTTTCCATAGAAGCCCCCAGCAGAGGAGGAGGAGGGGAGGAGAGAGAGAGTGAAAGAGAGTCTGAGTTACCCCCTGCGCCTCCCCTGGACTGTGTGCTGCCTGTCTCTGGGGAAATGTATCTGCCCTGTCCCCTCCTTGGGTCAGGAGGGACTGCCGTCCCTTCTCACCTTCCCTTTGAAGTCCTATTTAGGTTCATGACAAGTTCTAGCGAGGGCTTAAAGGTTGGTCCCTTCCTAGAAGGGAGGAAAAAGCTGCTGGTGGCTTTGGATGCACCAGGGTTCTCTGACTGGCAGTTCTCATGCATCTTTTTCTGGGCAAGGGTTGTAATTAATGTGCCCTTTTGATTACAGAGGGGTGAGCCAGCTCCTCTGGGGGATTGTGGTGTCCTGGCTGGCTTCCCTGGCCTGCCACCCAGAGGAGCAGTTGCAGCAGGGGAAGGAGAGAGACTTGCATTGTGATTATTTGGAGGAGTGAGGTATTGATTTTGTAGGCTAGGCAATTTTGCATAGGGAAATGGGAACAGGGGATTGTTAAAAGAAAAATAGAAAAGGAAAAAAAGAAAAAAGAAAAAGGAAAAGGAAAAGAAAAAGAAAAAGAAAAAGAAAAAAGAAAAAGAAAAAAGAAAAAAGAAAAAAGAAAAAGAAAAAAGAAAAAAGAAAAAAGAAAAAAGAAAAAGAAAAAAGAAAAAGAAAAAAGAAAAAGGAAAAGGAAAAGAAAAAGGAAAAGAAAAAAAGGAAAAGGAAAAGGAAAAAGAAAAAAGAAAAAAGAAAAAGGAAAAGAAAAAGGAAAAGGAAAAGGAAAAGGAAAAAGAAAAAAGAAAAAGAGAAAAAAAAGAAAAAAAGAAAAAGAAACAGAAAAAGAAAAAGAAAAAAGAAAAAAGAAAAAAGAAAACGAGAAAAAAAAAAAAAAAGAAAAAGAAACAGAAAAAGAAAAAGAAAAAAGAAAAAAGAAAAAAGAAAAAAGAAAACGAGAAAAAAAAAAAAAAAGAAAAAGAAACAGAAAAAGAAAAAGAAAAAAGAAAAAGGAAAAGGAAAAGGAAAAGGAAAAAGAAAAAAGAAAAGAAAAAGAAAAAGAAAAAGAAAAAGAAAAAAGGAAAAGGAAAAGGAAAAGGAAAAGGAAAAGGAAAAGGAAAAGGAAAAAGAAAAAAGAAAAGAAAAAGAAGAAGAGAAAAAAAAGAAAAAAAGAAAAAGAAACAGAAAAAGAAAAAGAAAAAGGAAAAGCTCTACTTCAGTCAGCCCCCAAGCTTTTGGGCCTGCAGCCTTGGGAACCGTATTGTTAATTTGGTTCCCAGCATGGTAACTGTTCTCTAAACCGGCTGTACTGACCAGCAGCTCAGGCTAGCAGGGTCCCCCTGTTCATGTCCCTCTCTAATCACACAGGAGGAGTTACCTTTGCAGTGCGCACCTTCTACTGCCTCGTTAGCCAGGCATAATCTGTGAATAATGTGCACCAAACCTGCGAGCGCAAATTGTAATGGAGAGGCACCGGGGTGCCATGTCGCCCTCCTCCTGCCCTCCCTGCATCAGGTCTTGCCGGAGGAGGGGAAGGCGCTGGAGGAGCCTGTGCAGGGTGCAGGGGTGCACGCCCCTGGGCCCCATTCTCATGCACAGGCACCTCCCTTTGCCGTGCTCGGCTGCAGCCCACAAAACCACAGGCTGACCGAGGACTGGAGCGTTTCTTTAGGGATGTGTCACTTATTTACATTCATGGTAAAGGCAGGATAAATACCAAACAGGAGAGCTGTCCCATTAGGAGATGCACACTGGACTTTACTGAGGGTGCCCCATCTCCCCACTGCATGGCACATTTCCTCCTGCCCCACCTGGCCAAGGTACGGCTGCAAGGCGCCCTCCTCGTTCATCAAACCCCCTGACTTCTTCACTTCTCCTCTCCTCAACTTCTGGCCCCGGCCCTGACTCTGCATCTCATCCCTTCTCTGTTCTCCTGCCTCACCCAGTCTCTTCCCTCCTGCACTTACTACTCTGGCCCCATGCTGCAGCAATGAGGAGCAAAGGAACAGGGTTAGGAGGGACACAAACGTTCTTATTATCAATGCTGTTTGCATGGAGTTGAAGCATCAGTATTTCTGTGATAAACAGAATTGGACAAACATAGACCCTCTCCGGAAGAGCCAGCCCATTGGCTTCAATCCTGCACCATACCCCTGTGGTAGGAACCGAGCCCTAATCCCCAATCCAGTGGAACAACCTCTTTTTTCCACCAGCCGAGTCCTAAAGAGCTGCGACAGCCCCAGTTGCACACAGGCACAAATGATTATTCTCTCTTGACAGACCTGCACAGCTCTCTCCTTGTATTTAACTGCGGTCCCAGTGAGCTGGATCAGGAAAGAGACACTTGATAGCTGCTGTTTCCGTGGTTGAAATATTTGTGAAGTTAGCGCATAATCTGAAAGCAGAAGCTAATAAATTATAGGGTGCTAATTGGGGCCGGAGTGGAGCCGTCAATCATATTATCCTAAACACACAGAGACCCTCATAACCTAAAAAGGCAAGAGAGCCTCCAGGAACAGCTCCCAGTTGTCACTAGCCATGACCTCCACTTCAGTGAGAGCACAGAGAGTCAAGGCAGAGAATTTATTCTGCTAAGAAAATGCAAATCCTGTGTTTAAGAGGGCACTTGTATTTGGTTTTGTTTGCCCTCTTGGGGAGTGCGTTTCCCAGGGCACTTTATTGTTTTGCTTTGCAACTTAACCTGCCAGTCTTGCAATTTTTAAAAAAAAAGTGTAAGTCAGATAAGAATTTGCAATTTATATATTTGCATAGTCCTTAGAGTAACAGTCATAAGTTTTTAGTCACAGTCCAACCTCTTTGCATATAGGCCTGTCTTCTAAAAGCCATCTCATTGCTCACATTTCTTTTTTTGCTCCTCATACCCCAGAAACATGTATAATACTTTGAAGTTGCAGGAGTCTATGATCTGAGCCAAAACACAACTCTGCAAACACTTTAGCAATAGGGCACTTGCAGCTCTAGTCACTTTGTCACCACCTTTTCTTATATTGCTTCCATCAAGATCAAGTATTTTACTCATCATATAATATAAAATTGAATCAAAGAGTGCTGAAGAGGTTTTTAGTAACACTTTCCCCCAGAAATTCATTTCTATATGGAGACAGGTAGGCATTTCAGAAAGCATTCCCTGGAGAAAAGATCTGAAAAAAAGTAAGAGCAACCTAAAAGTGAGCAGTGGGAAAGCTTGATTTTGGTGGCAGTATGACTACTGCATGCAGGCCTGACGACTGAGCTACGGTACGGTCAAACCCTTTTCCTGATGACACCTCACCCGGCCCTTAGTAGCCGCCTAGACTGCTGCAAGACCACATGATTAAGTGTACAAAGGCTTTTAAAGGTATTTCTAAATGTGTCATTTTTCCCTCATTTTTGATGCTTGTATTAATTTTTTAATGCCAACCTTGAATGCTGGCAAGAAGCAGGACCAATAGTCCCTTCTCAGCTTGCTTCTGTGAAGAGAAATGACAGCGTCTAAACCTGGTGATGCTGCCACTAAAGCCAAGAGCCATCCCTGCGTGGAGTGGGCAACAGGATGTGTTTGACAACTGACTGTGGTTTATCATGGCCACTAATTTTGTTTTAGTAGATTCAGGTAGAGGATAATTCTTTGCGCTTTAAGCAGCAGACTCAAAAATTATGAAGTGATACCTCTGTTAAGGTAACAAAGACTATGTCAGCAGACAAACCGAGGAAAGCACAAAGCTGGCAAGGTCCTACTTGAACACAAGGCTGCACTGTGTCAGTAGGTTTCTATACTTGGGGATGTGGTGATGTCAGACTGAAGAAATATGAAGACGTGAGAGAAGATATTCTCACAAAAGGTTAATTCTGTGACTCCCAGAGTTCTGCCTCTCCTGTTTCTCTGTAAGAGGAAGCTAAATATATTTGTGACTGGAAATTACTGAGAGCTTACACATGGTCAGCCCTCCTGGAAAGGTGTGAAAATTGGATACGTGAAGAGAAATACACCAGGAGATTACTCAGAGTCATGAGATTTTGGTGCTAAAAAATGATGTTGAAACTTCACTAAGTTTCCTATAGGACAGATGAAGATGCAACTGTAGTTGCTTACTGTACTGCATAGGACGACAAAGGCGTTTCAGTGGCCTCATCTCTAACGAGCACTAAGTGACTTGTACTGTCAGGGAAGATAGGAGAAAATAAAGCAGGAAAAAGAAGATCCAGCTATGCCAACAGCATTGCAAAAAGGATGGGTATCCAAACAGAGAATGGCTATTTTACAGCTCCGTTCTTACTGTAAAAGATAGAAGGCAGTGATGAACATCCTCCAAATGAAAGACGTCATCTGAAGAAGAAGTTAACACATTATAAAAAAGGTTATTTTATACAGCAGTATCAGTCATGTCACTGACAATAATGACAATATTTTGGCATCATCACTTGGCTTTGATGCACTGGGTTTCTGGTTATTTATTAGAGTTAAAACATAATGTCAGTTAGAGGTGCCAAGTGTCATTATAAATAGAGCTATGATCGTTTGAAAAATCCACCTGGTATGCAAGCTCCTGCAATGCAGTCCAGTGTGTGTGTAAGAAAAAATTTCAAGAATCAATTAAAAGAAATGAAGGTGAATTAGAACATTTTAATCATTAACAAACCTGTCAGGGCTATTTTACAGACATTCTTTTCTATAACAACTATTTTCAGGTCTGTTATAGCTGAATTAAGATCAGCTTTGTGTGGAAAGAGGTAAATTTCAATCTAGAAGAAAGCTTGCCTTCACAGTTATTATTAAAATGCATAGTCCTAAACCTGAATCACAGAGGATTAGTTTCACCCGGTTATGTCAGTAAAGCCACACTTGAGGCCTCAAACCATCATAGGCAGCATGCCGCAGATGTCAAAGAAAAAGAAAAAAAAGAAGAAAACTGGAGACCTTAGTCAATTCAAATAGATGGTAAAACTTTCTCTGCTGAAAACAGCTGTGGGAAGCAAGGGTGCAGTGGCCCTGCTGTAAGGATCTTTGTGCCCTTCCATGCACGTGGTGAGGGAACCAAATTTTGAGGGACCTTGTGATCTGGAGGATGTAACTAGTCTCTGTTATCTAGGGTACCAGGAAAGCTGAGGAACAATAACTTTAATCTCAGCCCTGGGCCCTGGCTCGAGCTTCTCAGATAAGCAAGGCTGTGGTGAACTCAGCTCTTGCCTTTCTTGTCCCCGCCACTCATTAGTTTTTGCAGGTAACAAAGACTAGTAGAAAACACCTGCGTTAGCAGTGTAGCTGCACAACCTTTTGCCTTTCTGGTGGTCATTTTTACGTTCCCTGGATCTTGGGATGATGCCATTGAATGACTGACAATAAAGTCTCCCAGAGAAGATGAGACCTGAATGTTAAATATAAAAAAGGCAAAGAAATCATCTTGACACCCCACATTTTTCAGTCCTATGTGATATAAGAAAACACATCTTTTGCTTTTCATATCTCAAAAAAATCCTCTTTTCAAGCTGTATAAGTTTTCCCTTCAGAGCTCGACAGCCACGTTCCCATAGCTCATGTCAAACTGCTGAGCACTCCTTCTGTGGCACATGGGGATAAGCAAGTGATCCCACTGAAGCCTTGCATATCTCTCAGCAGCAGCTACACACAAACTTTCCATAACTTTATCTTTGACCCAGTAAGGACTCAATATTTTTGTCATAAAGCATTGGTTTTCCTTTGTAGGATCCTGACCGTGGTCCCAAATGGAAAGCATGAGGTACACAGGTTTTGGGTGAATCTGGTCATCAGTATGTGCCGGCTCAAAAGCCCTTGCAAGCAACCCTGAAACACAGAAATGCACTGACAGGCGGGTGTTACCACCTGCTGTAGACCAAGGGGACTGAAGATAGCAGACCTAGAATTGATGCCACTGAAAATGCTGCCTTAGTAAATAAGTAACATCTGCCTTGGCCCTTCACATTTACAAAATAATTTACAAACTTTAATTAATCACCACAGCATTTGTGTTATGTTGTAGTAAATACTATTCATAGGTAGCAGTAAATATTTTTCATCCATTCATATGGATGTCAAGTCTGCAGCTGAGAGATTAAATAAGCCAACTAAAGCCACATAGTATGTCCATGTCTGTCCAAGCACGGCTCAGAGTTCAGTCGTTGCCATTTGAGAGCCCAGCACTAGTGGGTTGTGTGTGGTATCACATCCTGAAGCATGCTCACCATCGTTGCTCAGTGATCTCGCCAAGTGTCTGTGCTGGCATCAAGGAACAAGGAAGAGCCTGAGAGAGCAACCGGCTGCAACCCAGAGACTCACCTAGGGCATCCCCTGATCAGTGCCGGGGGGCAATGTCTCCTCTTCCTGGGCAGGTTAGGGACTGTACTGGGTTGGAGTTTATTTTCTTCATAGCAGCTCATCTTGTGCTATGTTTTAGATTTGCAACCAAAACAATACTGATAACACACTAATGTTTTAGTTATTGCTGAAAAGTGCTTGCACAGCATCAAAGCCTTCTCTGCTTCTCACTCTGCTCGCCCCCCCCCCCAGTGAATAGACTGGGGGTGCACAAGAGGTTGGGAGGGAACACAACCAGGCAGATGACTCGAACTAACCAAAGAGATATTCCGCACCATATAATGTCATGCTCAGCAATAAAATGGAGAGGAGGAGGCTTAAGGAGATTAGCCATCTTTTGCTCAGGAACTGGCTGGGCATAGGTCTACCTGTCTCAGGCCAAATCTTGAGAAGCTAAAGACTTGGAGGCAGTTTCTCCACTGCTGTACATCAGTGTAGCTTAACATATTTAGCCTGATTTACAGCAGGTGAAGATGGGGTCCATCTGCTTTATACTAGCCTGAGAATGATGCTTTTATAAGAAGCTTTTGGAATTGCTGACAGGGACTCCTATGCATTTATGATTCAGACTTCAGAGATCACTTTCTGGTTCCTCCAGCTCTTGCAGAGGGAATCTTCCCAGGACAGGTTTCTTCTCTTATTCAGGTGGCTTCTTCTGGCTTACAAGGGAAACCAGAAAGAATTCCTCTTACTACATAGATATCACACCCTAGACTCAGTCTCACTGTACACCTTAAATGAAGAAGGTAAAAATGCGCGTTATTGCCTCTACACTTGAGGATGAGTCTCTCAGCAGTACGTCACGCAAGTGTGGTCACAACAACTGCCTCACTTGTACCCTTTTCTCACATTTAACCTTTCTGATATGTCAGGATTCTTTTCTCCCCTAAACACATATTTTCTTTAAATGACATTATCACCCTTAAACCCATTTACACTTGTTTAAAAACCTATAGCCTTGGAAGTCAAGACACTTGAACTCAAGGCTTTCTTGATTCTTTCCCTTGATCTGCCACAGGAGGAGGCACCAACTATCAGAGACAAACACAGGCCAGGTAGTGCCCATTTCCCTACCCAAGAAAGAATGTGCTAAAAAGGTCTTTCATTCTCATCACCTCTAATATGTGTGTCTTCCCTACTGTCTCCAAAAGTAGCTATGAAAACTGTCATCAGGGGCTGGCTGCTTGAAGGTGAGAGGTGTCCTCCTGATAGTGAATAAGAGTTGATGGGTAAAACGTGAATCATCATGAAGAGTTTGAATGAAGAGAGGAAGCATCACTTGAAGGAGGTAGAGAAGGAGAATTGATGAAGATGTGTAAAGAGAAGGATGATACAGAAACGTGAGGGATTAAGAAGCTCTTTGCAAGTAGCATCATGAGTGGATGCAAGTGAGGTAAGTTTGCACACATTAAATTCAGCTTTATCATAATTCAGTGGAATAGTTGCATTTGCATACTTACTCCTCTAAGGCAGGGAAATGAGAGAGGGAGAATGGAGTGATGGGTAGGGCCATGCTCAGAGCTGCCATTGTATCACTAGGCATACCTCAAATCACTCCACTTACGGGGAAGGTTAGGTATCATGTCTTCCACTGAATTCAGCAAGTTATAGATCAGGATCCTTAGATTTGGATTGAGAGATTTGTGTTTTATCCAGTCCAATACATTTTTCATACTATTATGTGCAAAAGGCATAGATCACTGGTCAATATCCTGAGCTTTCATTTATTGGCAATGCATTAAACTTGACACTTTCTCCCTCATCATGCTGTGATTAAATCCTCCTTTAAAACTAGTCTTGTCTTGCAACACTTACAAAATGTGGACAAAACAAGACTTACCTTCTCCTCTGTTCTTTCTGTGCCGCTTTGGGTATTTGTGACTACTTCAAGATCTCAGGGGCCTTACTTCTGACTGCTGTCTGTCACTGACGCTCACCTTGCCCACTAACCCAGTTTTCCCATGTTGGATAGGCTCTTGCATGATTCTTTTCCAGCTCAGACCTACACAAAACTGAATCGACTTGGGTTATCACATCAGAGACGCGGCTGTGAGGCCTGTGAAAGGTGTTGCCTGGACAAAATTTTGTCAGGATTGAAGGCTTCTCCTGCTAAAGAAATCATACGAAGTCCTGTTGGTTTTCAAAACCTTTGTTTGTGTCTTGCTGACTGAGCAGTCCTCTTGAGTTAAGTGGAATTACGCATGCACATGAAGTCATCCAGGTGTGGTGACTACAGAACTGGGATCTTCCTGGTTTTTGGCTAGCACGTGCTAGTTAGTAAATGTTACTCATGCTTAAGTTATTGAAATGGAAGGAATGGCTGTACAATCAATCAAGCAGTACTTGAAGAGGAAGGAAACGTTAGGCAGTATTTATTTATTTATCTGTCACTCATGGTATGGTGAGCATAGAGAAGTGCTGCAATTGTTGGTATTAGCAAATCTGACTTCTACACTAATTTGTAGATGAAGAAAAAAATATTTATATAATTATAGACTGCTTGAATGGGCTTTTTCAGGGACTTTGAAGAATCCTTACTCAAAAGCTCTCAATTTCTATTTCGTTTGAGTAAAACGGTCAAACCCCAAATTTCTTGTTCTTCTGTGTTGGATCTCCATTTAAGAAACTTTTGAAGCTTCATTTCAGTGGAATTGCATCTTAAAAATGTATACATTCTAACATCAGATAGTGCCTTTACTACTCTTCAGTGTCCCCCATTATCAAATATTTGCACAAAATCAGAGCATGTTTCTAGCTTCCTGACAGATGTCAGTGAATAGCTCTGCATAATTTGGAAACTGCTGTTCATGACGAAATGTTCCAAAAAGCTTATTGCTGTCTTTTATTCAGTAATGATTTATGTATCATTTTGTTATATACTTTGACTTGATCTCCAGACACATCAAGGAAAAGTATCTCCCTTCACCCAGTCTGATAAAAAATAAGCAAGGATGATGAACATTAAAGAGGGAAAGGAAAAGAAATGTAAGAAAACAGGACTGTCTAGATTCACAGATCAATCACTGTGCAACTTAACATTCAAGATGATCGCAAGCATTTGTTTAAATTTAATAGTGAAATAGACCATCCCCAGAGCAGGCAACTCAGTCGCCCTTCTTCAATTGCTTTCTGATTTGGAGTTCATAAAAATACAACAAGAATTTATGTTAGTTTTTCAATTTGTTAAATCTCGTTTGTGCACAATGAAGCTAGATTTCAACTGTTTTTTCTTTTCATGAGCGAGTTGGTCCCTTCTTTAAAACAGCATACCAGTACTCCCTTTTTGGAAGGACTGCCTGTGTCTGAGGCATATGTGATTGCGTAAATTTAATCAACACCACAGTAAAACACTTGCTGTCTGATTACGTGTTTTATTCCCTTAAAGTATCTCCTGTGAAACACCCAAACCATAACATGTAGAAAAACAAAAGATATGAAATTGTTGTCTTATTCTGCTACACATCATTCGGTACCTTATGATATTTTCTGGTAGTTTTAGTGTTTTAGAGAGTTGTTGGTTTTTTTAAGACATCTCTGTAAGTATGACGATGTGCACAATATTTTCCTTGGCTTGTGCCTTCTTTGGTAGAGCTTTTTCTTTTCTTTCCCTCTTTCTTTCAAACAGAGGGAACCAGACTTAACTAAGTTCAGCAGAATTGATGCTTCCTTGGTCTTGATTGCCTTCTTTGACTAATATCAAATAATTTAAGCCCTCTCCATTCCTTGTTTCCATTAACGTGGCTGAGAGAATACTGTCCGAATCTGCACATGGAACATCGCTATCTGCATTTAAAAAAATAAGACAAGACAACAGCCCAGTGATATACATGAAGTATTAGAAAGCAAACAAAATCAGACAGCTGTTGGAGAAAGTTGGTCTAGTGACTGCATAAAGAGTGACTGATGATTCAAATTTATTTTCTGCTATTGCCTGTGTGGATTATAGCTTTAAGCAAATCACTTAGGGAAGGTTGGTCATCACCATTCATACCTCCACAGGCAGCAATACAGTTATGAATACATGACTTGCTTCTTTTGGTAGTAAAGACAGCCTGCATAAAGCCAAAGTGATTTTAATCTGTACCTTTGTGTAACCCTGCTAATAATACTGCTAGAGAGTCCTGTAACATAGGCAGTTTTCTACCTACTAAATCATTATTTACTGTCTCTCTAGAGGACTTGTAACATTCTGTCTTTCTAGAAGCTTGAACTTGGCAATCCAATGTGTTTTTCCCATTTCTAAAAACTTCATATTTTTTCCCTCATTTGATGCTGTTCACATATACAGAGTTGCCTGAAATCTATTGCAGGGGATATATCTTTAAAAAGATGCAAAAATGATTAACTAAAGGCTCAAGTTATAATTGTTGCTATTTTTTGCATTTATTTTTGTAACACGTACCTTCTTTTATTACACTCCCTCCTTATTTTACTTCGCAACTGGAAAATATAGCATGTGACATTAAGGGTTATCTGTTCAAAAGAATCACAAGCATTGTGCTGTTGCACCAGGCAACATACAATTTATTATGTCACTATAATCACACACCCCCCCCGAGCTATAAAGTCAGAAGCCTGTTCCGCATGCTAGAGTCCATTAGGAAAGATTATCAAGAAAAGTCTGAAGAAGAATTTTGATTTTTAGAAACCTGTTAGCAAGATGGGGATTGGGACATAGAGCAAACTGTGGTCACATACCACAGTGACTGACAGCTATGAAAAATCATTTGATACTCACTTTGTCAGTTCAGGACTATTATGGCAATATTTCGTAATTCAATCCCAACTAAGCCTTTACCAACCAGTACAGCTCTTCTTTGTATTTGGTTTTTGTTTAATAAAGCTTTTAATGGGAACCCTCAGGGGCAAGTTGCTTTGGAAAAGGCACGCTGGCAAACGCTGAGGGCTTGTTTGCAGCAAACTCTTCAGAGAGAAATCTTAAAATAAGGACCCAAGTAAAACTGGGTATTTACAGACCAGACATATGCCGGCTGACCTGCCTAAGTATAGAACACTAGAGGAGCATTCAGATTTGTTTCCTGTATAAGTATCTGGAACTGATGAGGTGATGTTTACACAAATGTGAGTATGAGGTCACTGAGATATTTTTACCAGATATATAGATACATTACTAATTCTTTCCCCAACAGGTCTGAAGAACTACAGAATATATAAAATATTATAATCCTTTTTCAGCCTATGCCCCACTGCATTTCTCATTACAGAGAAAAAGAGCTAAAAAAATCAAACACCTTGCCTTGGTTTTACTTTTTGAGCTTTGGGGACAAAATAAGTAAGAAAGACTATTTTTGCAGAATATTTTTACCCTATCCAAAGCCAGAGGAAGAATATAATGTTTGATGTCCTTTCTCCTATGACATGACACGTACAGCCTACATTGCCACTTTCACAATGAGATTTTTGACTACAAGTGCCCTTTCCTTCACTGTTGTCATCTCTTTGTGCAGTGTTCGGCACCTATGAAAGCTTAGCACCATTCTGCTGTACAAGCCAAAAAATCTATTCAAAGATGTCAAGTTATGCAGCACAATGCTTGCCTCTCACGTAAGTCAGCAAAGCAAGCAAATAATTTTTGCTCACTTAGTTATATGATGGATGGAGATAGAAGGTACTTAAAATGAGCAATTGAGGAAAATAATAACCATATATTGTGAAATTCCCCCAGAAATGTGAGAGCTAGAAGTACCACCAACAGCCTGGGAAGCCATAAGCCAATGCAGAGAATTCTGAATAATCTTTGGAAGCCTCTTCCAAAAAACGTTAAGAATTTGAAGGAAGATAGAGAGAAGCTGGAGCGGGGAGGCAGGTCAGTATATTCATGAGCTATCATTCTTTTCTTTTCAGTTTTAACATTGCTAAAATTAGTTGATTGATGTACAGTCATGCTGGGTTATACGTGAGTAAATGCAGGATAAAACATGTGATGTGATCCCCTCAGATTTCACAAGCAAAGCCTGGCTGAGCCAACAAAGTGCCCCGAGAGGAGGCGTCCAAGGAACACCTTCATGGAATCTGAAGTCGTGCTGGGGAGTCAACTCCAAACGCTTAAATCCTGAGGGGTTCTCTACACTGTGGGCTGCTGCATAGTGTAGAGTTACCCACGTTCGCTTTACAGCCTACCTCAGGGCATGAGGCAGGCTAGCTCTGGCAGTCCAGAGCTTTGTACAGGCTGAAAAGTATTCTGCTGAGAAGCAGGTTCCCACTGAGCTCTGTGCTCTCTCAGGTAGACTGCTTCCAATAACTAAAATGGCATGTTCAAAGCTCAGCACTGTACTTGCATAGATACCTGTATCAGGTCCTAAATGCATGTAGCTTTGACCTTGCTGGACACTTTTCCTAGTAGTGGTATGCTTAAAGCACAACATCTGAGCCAAACTGCAGGTAAATTAATTACAATGCATCTCTCCAGGGGTAGGCAGAAGCTTACTCTAGAGAGCCCTGCATTAATTGACAGAAGAAACTCTGATCGCCTGACTCACACTAATGAGGGATGGAGTTTGCTTGCTTAGCCTCCTCTGAGGAGACCGGTCCTAACCCGATAAAATCTATGCTTCCCCCTTCCCAATCTCAGCATCTCAGCCGGCTGCTTCCTGCCACAGGGCAGCAGCGGTGCTGAGCTGGGTCACGTATCCTGCCTCGCGATCGCAGAGTGTCTTTCCTTGCCTGCTCCGTAGGCTGTGTGGGCTCACAACATGTTTTGAAGTCCTGCCTGGAAGGGTGCGAATTTTTATGATGTCCTGATAAGCAGATGGGTTTTTGGGTGTTTAAGTTCAGAAGGTGACAACATATAAGAAGAAAAAAAAGTCAGTAGAAAAGCTGATTGGTAGAGACTGAACAAACTGATCTAGAGATACTGATCTTCTATTACAGCTATTTCAGGGCCAGATCCTCAGCTAGTGCAAATTAACAAAGCTCCATAGAAACCAGTGGGATGCCACTGATTTACACCAGCTAAGTAGCCAGCCTGAGACGTTACTAATTCTGGGTAACACAATCCCGTACAATGCTTAACACCTTCAATATGGTAAGGTATTTAGAAGTGCAGCCACATTTACTTTTTCCCGCTAATATCCTCTTGCTTTTCTCATACATACTCTGCCCTTTGTCCCTGCCACACAATGTATGTGGTAGTAAACAGGAGACTGGCTGACTTACTGGCATGGCTGAAAGATGTACCCCACGGTGAACACATTCAAAAGAAGCGCTTGATGACATGTCTTTGTTAAGGGTGAAAAAGGTGGCTACTGAACCCTGACTTCTCCACCTCAGCTATGTTGGTTAGCTCAAGGAGACAGTTCCGGTGTAGGGAGTATTTTCCTGATACCTGCTGTCCACCTGGAGCTGGAGATGCTGTGTTTCAGTTTCTCCACATTGCCAGTAAGAATATAAATAGAACAAATATATATCCGTTTTAATACTCCACTCTGTATTATATATCAGTGGAGATACATCTGTGTTTCCTGTCTAATGAAGCATATGATCTTGCATGGTTTGAGGGTGACTCACCAAGCTTTGCTATTCTGTCAGACACTAAAGGTGCTAAAAGTGAGAATTTTGCTCATCCTGCATTTCCACTGCACTAAACTGCTTGAAGTATTGACTGCCTGTCTTTCTTATTTTAATAGATTTTTCAGAGATCTGTGGACTGAAACCTCTGTGTGCAAGAAGCTGTCTTGGGAAATACAAGTATAAACCTGTTTATTATCTTGTTTATTATCATTTATAATATAAGAGCACCAAAAAATACCAGTTCCACGTTTGCTGCAATACAATAAGGCTATATAAATAGGAAAGCACCCCCCTTCCCCAGGTCACAAAACAGGATTCATTTTAATAAGTTTTAATCACCCAAATCTTACGTGTCCAGTTTAAGCTCCTTGCCTAGGCTGCCTTACCAGTCAATGGAGAGAGAAAGGAGGAATGAGTCCCTTTGTGGAGATGCTTATTTCACATCCTTACCTTTACACAGTAACATCCCCTGAACTTGTCTATAACTCTCCGGTGACTGTCAAACAGCCTAGACAGCCAGCGTAATTGCAGTGCCTAAGTTTTAGTTGCTTATATCTATACACCCATACTACACAAATGTCAGCTCTTATAACATCGTATCATCTGATTTTTTTTCCTCAGTCCAAGGCAAAATATTAGCGTGACTTTCCTTGCAGTATCATACGGCTCATGTGCGCTCTCTGGAATCAAACAGCATTTGTCTAGGGGACAAATAAGAAACAATCACGCCACCAAGTCCCCTTTTTCCTGCAGCGTTGTAACCACTCACTGTTTTGGAAGAAGCCTTTTCTCTGACCTCCGCTGGCTTTGGGTCAGCCACTCACTAAGCTAAGTGGGGAAGAGGATTACTGAATTTCAGAAAAATACAAAGGAGACTAGATACAAGGTTTTAAAAACGTCTCTTATCAACACATCTGCTTTGGAGAAGCTTCCGTTTGTCCAAGTGATTACTTTAAGTTCAGAAAAGTGTGCAGAATAGTTTTTAAAAGGCAGCTGGTTTTAGGAAAATAAACTGATTACTCTTACACAGGGAACAGCAAACCAGTACTACTCAGCCAGCAGAGAGGGCAGACATATAATTAATGGTGAAATCACTGATTCCAGATTTTAATATCAAATCCCTTCAATACAAAGTTTTGCACTGAGATTTTTTTTTTTTTTAAAAAAAAGGTGACATTTTTAGCAAGTACTTTAACTGCTGAAAAAAGTAAATACACTGAGTCAGTGGCTCTGGAAAGAAAAGCGAAAAAAGGAAACATTACAAAATTCTAACTGTTTTATCTTTCCACATTTTTCAAGCAACATCTCCAGCTTAGGGATTTAAAAATGATGGGTTTGAGGCCAAATGTGTTTCCTTTTAGTCTTTAGTCTTTTGCCCTGCATTTCCTCAGGCTCCCTCCAACTGCCCTGCATCTTCTCTCGCCAGAGGAGACACTCCTAGCAGTAAGAGTGTGGTGCTGTGACACAGCTTCTGAGCAATTAGACATGTTTTCCTTATAGGTCCAAAAGGGATTGTGGGGAGCAGCACTGATAAGAATAGTCCTCCTATAGGGTCATAAAGGCAAGGAGCTGCTCCAGCTGCTTAATGCCCAGTTGTCTGATGTCGGCAAAGATGTTTGCCAAAACAAACAGGTGTTTCCATCCGTAAAGGGGCATGCTTGGGACCCGAAAAAATATAGTGCTGTCTTGTATGTACAAATGTAAAAAGTTATGTCTGAAAATAGATGGACTGGTTATTTTTACAGCAATATAGGGCCGCCCTGTTAGCACGCTAATTCATGACATTTCATTTGCACTTCTTGAAACTGGGGGAAGAACAGCCTATCTTTCAGCAATGAATGGGGACTCTGGTGACAGGGCCTCTGCTCAATCAATTCCCATTGGATTCAAAACCCACTGGTGTCTCAGTCCTCCAGCTGGATAGTGCTTCCCTCACTCAAAAAAATGTTGTTAATGCTACTTAATGCCCACAATCAATATCCTGGGAAAGCCTGTAAGAGCAAGAAGGAAAAACTCTAAACTGGTAGACCCGTTCCTTGCCCTGAGTTTGCTTCCCTCCCTTCCGAAGCAGCAGTGCCAGGAGCTGCTGGTATTGCTTAGGCATATTTGTTGCCACTTGATGCCTCCTTTAGAAGGGTAACTCTTGCAATAACAAAGCCGGCGTCCTTTTTGCCATCCCCACGCTATCCTGTTAGCGTGCTGTCCAGACCACTAACATACTGTCTGTATTAATTCATCCGCACTTGCAATCTGTGTGTCATACTGCACCAGCATTAATGTTGTTGAGAAAATTTAATGTTTTCCAGCTCTCCCACCTATGAAATAGCACCTACAGAATCTACGGACCTGCTAAAGGTGTGGCTACCTACAAGTAGGCAAGGCTCAACAGAATTTGGAAGATGTATGATTCCATGTAGGGCTAAGTATCATAGTTATTTTGACACCTGTCGTTTCACTTTGCTTAACATCTGGCTCTTTCTTTTGGAACCAAGTCTCCTGGTGAGAGCAAGCATTTCTTGGCGGTAGGCTCATGACAGGAATTTCATTACACACAAAGGCCAATGACCACATAACATTTTTGGAAAATGTTGTCCAGGACGATCCATCATGGAACAGTCTTTTGGATTATTTGTTTTTGCTGGCATCTTTCTGCTACTACTACAAACACAAGAATTACTTCACTTAGTCCCAGCTAAAAATGAATGCAAATTTTAAAAATTGCTTACTTATTATACAGTGTTTTACAAATCACAGACTGAGACATATTCCATGCTCTGAGCTGTTTACGACAGGGTCATAATGGAGCATGCATTTTAGTCTGGAAGCTCGACTAGAACCCAAATTGCTGGTTCTTGCTTAAATCAATCACACTTCTGGAGCTCATGTTTCACTGAATTCCGCTGCACAAGATTTACATCACAGGCAGAAAAACTGTTGAATTAATTTAAGGCTGGAGAGCTACAGAAAACTGACATGCATGTGTCCCTGATCATATAATCCAGCAACATTAAGACATCACGAGGTCTCTAGGCCTTCAATCAAGTACGCAGCATAACATTTTAATGGGCTTATAAAGACTGTACTTGGGGAAAGAGAGAGATAACCTACAGGTGAACTATGAATATACAGAGAAATATGTATATGCGTTATAGAGACATGTAAAGAGCTTATCAAGTGTTTAGTCTTTTAAAATACATTTAAACCAAAGAATATTTAGATGAATAAAATTCAAGCTATACTGTTCCCTGATGGGCATTCCCTGTATGAAAATCAACAGATGAGCCTGAGGAGAAGTTAAGGAGGAGTTTTGAGAACTGAAGCATGAAAACGTTGAATGAAAGCATGAAGACAGTTGCTTTGTCTTCCCATCCCAATGCAGATCCAGCAGTTGGTCTGTGGCAACAACAGCTGGGCAGAGCCTATGGAAAGGGAAGAATGGGGGGAAGCCACAAGAGGGAACAGGGTGTCTGGTGGGAAAAAGAGTAAGGCTCGGGGAGAGAGTGTGCCGAGCAAAACAGGCTGGCTCTGAGAGCTATTGCTAAAACTCTGCCTGCATTGGATTGCCCTGCTTACCACAGTGGGCCAGATTTTACCAACTAGGTTATTATAAACAGGCTTAATGGAGTCTCATTTAAAAAGTGACCACCGCCAACAGGTTCCCTGAATATAATGTACATTATGGAGTACCACTATTATTAAGACTACCCTAAAAGTCCATTATACAACCACATTTTCTGTAGTAAACTGGTTTTTCAAATTTTTACCATTCAAACTGAAACTTTGCATGGAAACCTCAATCCATATATTCCTTTTCAATAACTTGGCTATTTCTAAGAACGCTACTTTTGTCTCTGGCAAACAAATAAAGCAATGGCTTTTTCTCTGTGACCTCTGCTGTGTGGCAGAACCTGAAATTTTGGAAAAAAGTAATGTTTTTTATGTTAAGAATATGTATTTGTCATCCCGGTGAAAGTAATGACTGAGCAAGTTAACAGCAGGGGAAGGATCATGCTTAGCTGGCACATGCTACGCAGACACTTGTGCTGAAACTAAAATCCTTGCTTGTTACATCTGTGCCAGGCCTGCTCCACCAAAAGCATAACAACCTATATTCCAGCCTCTTTCCCCAACGCCAAGCAGCAGAAGGGCAGGCTCGTATTTAAAAGTTTCAGCCCTGCTAAAGGCTTTAACAGATATTGATGTAATACCACAAGAATTTCTTAACTCCCTTAGTTTTCATGTCTCTGTTGCCCGTGGAGTTAGGGAATGCAGAACAAAGATGTCTAAGCTAGGAAACCACACTAGCTCAGGAGCAGATGCAAGCAGTTGAATCAGTACAGCCCTGTGTCCAGTGGATGTTGTGTTCCTGTAGCCATCTGAAAATTAAACATCTAGTCCGAGATGCTGTATCCAAGTCAAATATGGCAAGTCACCTAGATTCCAGACATCATCAGTCGAGAGAAAGGCAAAAGGCGACCCCTTTCATGCCATGATACATGCCTAAAGCGTAGGAGTTGTCACTCTCTGGAGATGTCTATTTCTGCTCCTGACTACTGAGATATCTAGAAGAGTATCTTAGACGAGACTCCTAGCTTCTAGACAGCTGCATTTAGGTGAGATAAAGTCCATCTAAAATGTAAGACCTATTAGCTTGGGCATAGCACCTAATTAATTGCCTGTACTCCTTTCCTGAGCTAATGCCAGGCTTAGATTTGTGCCAGATTAAGTATCTCTTTCCTGAACGCCACTATTCAGAGCCAAGATGCCCTTAAAGAAACTAGGAAATTACACTACATGCAAATACACAAAGCTTTTCATTATAGCATAAGGGTGCAAAATCAGCTGTTAAAAACCCATGAAATGCTAGGTTATCAGTGCTGGCTTACTTTGGTCCCATCATGTCTCGATAAAGTTTTTAGTCAGTCTTGTAATGACGTATAAACATGTCATGCACAGACTGGATCTGACAGAGAGAAATCACAATGGGGATAAACTGACATTTGTAAAGCTACACCAAATTATAAAGATTATAAAGACAGCAAAATATCAAATAGGCTATCATTAACTGAGCATTGGACAATGTCAGTGAATTGAATATAGGGAGAATCCTGTAGAAAAAGTACTATGTAGTTCTGTAATTGAGTACTGTGTCATTCCTGGAATGGATCAGGAAGCTTTTAGGAAATCACAAAATAATGATGTATCAAAACAGTTTATGAAGCAGGATGAGTTCCTAGTTCAACAACATTTTGTGAAGGAAAACAAAAACAAAACCAAAGACAAAACCTTCAGATATTTTATAAACAACTAGGTTTTGCTTTTTTAGAATGGAAAGTAATTCTTTCAACAGGAAATATTTTTCATTAGAAAACCATAGAATGCAAACATGTTAACTTAAAAAAAAACAACACACCTTGTGAAATAAAAGTGAAATACTTCAACTGATAAAAACTTTCTTTTTGCAGATTTTCAGATCACATTGTTTACTAAGACTTCACTTTTTCTCAAGATTTAGCCAGTCAGGAATTACTGCAGGATGTGAAAAGCTTCTTGTTCTGGCCCAGTCAGGATGTTCATTTCCATGTTTAGATGATTTGAATCACAGTTGCACAGACAACTTAAAATTTAGCATTGCCTCTTTTTTTTAATTCCTGTCCTCATAACCTTAATAATGTTCTTATATAATTGGGCTTTGTTGTGTCCCATGTCTTAAGTATGTCTTTCCTAACATCACTTTGTTTTATTCATTCATGGTGTGCAGAGCACAGGCATGATGTGACTCCTGGCTGGAGCTATCACAGTTCAGGCTAGGATAAAGGCTGCCTTACTTAGGTACCTAATTTATGCCTCACTTTCAGGCAACTATGGAATCAGTACTCCTAAAGAAAGTGCCTAACTGCCATGTTTAGCTGATGAAGAGGCAGTAGATGCCTGTGAAATTTCGAACGGATTTCCACCTAGAAGCCTTCTAAAGCTCCCCTTGGCTGTACGAGGAACTTAAGCATTTACTTTAGCAGAACAGGGTCATGAAGTATCAAAAATTTAGATGCAAGCTGGATGTCTCTGTGAGGCAGGCTCCGTTGCAACCTCATAGGGGTCTTTTTGCTTGGTAATCTTATATGTGCTTTACCTAATGTATCGTACCTAATGGCACCTAGTGAATCTTTACAATTTCATTATGAGAGAGGTAAATCTCTGCTGTTCCCATTTTATAGGCAGAGAATTTGAGGCAGTGACAAATGCAATGAAAAAACCTGCTGAATCTTTCTCTGTTCACGGGGAAGAGGCCATGGGGACAGAAGGTGCTGGCCCACACTCACCTTCAAAAGCTTGGTTGATGACTCCAGTTGCTGCCTCTTTGTCTTCAAGGTCGTTGGTGAAGGACAGTGGAGAGTGTCTTATCTCTTGCAGTTTGTTCTGAATGTAAGAGAAAGTAGGTCTGTTGTGAGGTTCCTGGGCCCAGCATCTTGTCATTAAATCATATCTGGAAAAAAATTGTTAAACTGCAAACATTAAAGATAATAGAATCATTCATCTCAACATTTACCATTAAATCATCTGAGAAGCAAGTTTGGCCTAGATTTTCAACTTCCAAAAACTTTATATGTGGTACAAAGATTATCATCAGCTGCTGAGGGAAGGAAAAGCAGATTAAAAATCGGTTGTCAGGAATACTCACTATGAATGCTTTTAATTTTTCAAAGATGGATATTTTTTAGATTTGGAGCAGCTATAACATTAAAAAAACCAAAAGACACATTTGCCATTAATACTTGCTCTCACAGAAGAAGTCATCAATATTTTCTAAGAAAGCAGCCAAGGAGGTAATTCTCTCACAGAAAAAAAAAGATGCCTAAAACCAGAAATGAACCTGAAGCTATCCGATTAATTAATCCTCCTTCAACTCACGCCACCTCAAATTTAGGGGAAGTTCAAGGCAAACCCTCCAGCACAGAGAGGGTTAATTTAGACTTCCGTCTCCAGACCAAAACAAATAGAAGTAAGTTTTCCCATCAAAGGCAAAAATGGTATGAGTTTCCTCCGGGTGCAGGGATCCCACCTTGCACAACACTATCTGAACCATTCAGTGGAAAACTGACCCTCCTGTTTGTCTAAAGGATAGGGCTGATTTATATTGCTTACTTGAGGTGAGTCCAGGCTACACAAAACTAAATCCTACAAAAGCCAGGGGGAGCCAGGCTGAAAACCAAAATGCAGCCAGCACCTGGATATGCTAAATGTTGGGAGTGGAGGGGGGTCTTAGGGTCTCAAAACCGGAGAGCAGTGTTTGAGCAGCCAGTGAAAGGCCGGTTCAGGAAGCTGCTACTGGAATGTGGAGTATTCACCTCTAAGCCCTAAGTTCAAATTCTCCCCTGACAAACAACCTCCCAGACCTGCTGCTATGTGATACCAGGCGTTACTGAGTTATGTGAAATTAATTGGCTTGCTCAGATCCTCGCTTATCCATCTTAAAAAGGAGACTGCTGTCCTTCACCACAACTGGGTATTTTACGAAACCCTTGGTGACAGGTGGGAGGAATCTCTTGACTTCTGATTTTGCAATGATATTTTTCATTAAAATATTGGGATCGGATGAGAAACATGAGCAGAAAAATTGTTTCAGAACCACTTTTCATCGGCCTGTATCGCATGGTTGTGGAGCTGGACAGAGTGATTCTGTTTTTTCAAAAGGACCCAAAGAAATCTTGAAAATCCATTTTAAGAATCTAAAAAGTGGTAGTGACTTCCTAATGCTCTGAATCACTTCATCTCCTCACCTACTTTCAGGTGTACTGGTTATTGATGACACTGGAAATATAGATGGAAAAGTGCTGAATAGGACTCAAAAATTAGGTGAAATAGCTCTGGTTTTCCTTCTGCTGCCAGCAAAGTGTCTGTCACACTGAGTTTGAAAGCCAGCTTTGGTTGCTGGAAGCCAAACAATCTGCTTTCTCGCTATGCTGGTTGGTAGGATATCCAAGAAAAAAACATGGGTTCAGGTGCTGTGCTCCGCCAGGTTAGCGCTTGGGCTCTCATGAGCAGAGCCTTGTGCAAGGAGTAGCAATGAAGTAAAAGAGCTTGCTGAGTACACTGCTCCTCTAACAGAAAGGAAGAAACAGACAGCCATAGGCCAACAGAGGGAGAAAGAAACAGGAAATGATGCATAAGTCATAGAGTCATAGAGTGGTTTGGGTTGGAAAGGACCTTCAAAGTTCATCTAGTCCAACCCCCTTGCCATGGGCTGGGATATCTTTCACTAGACCAGGTTGCTCAAAGCTCCATCCAACCTGACTTTGAACACTTCCAATGATGGGGCATCCACAGCTTCTCTGGGCAACCTGCTCCAGTGCTTCACCACCCTCCTTGTAAAGAATTTCTTCCTTATATACAATCTAAATCTACCCTCTTTTCATTTATGAAACAAGAACACGACAAATGTGGATTCTGAATATTTTTGTATTCCTAAGACCAATCACTGTCTTTCTAAATAACTAATTTTTTATTGGACAATCTGCTTTATAAAGCCGTTCAGTTTTGTTATTGAGTGGGGATATTCATTGCTGCCAAAAACATTCAGAACTGGAATTTTTGCATTTTAATTATATTCCATATTCTTATTTCCTAAATCAAATTACTTGCTGGTTGGCTTAAGATATTAATACCAGATAGAACTGATATTTTTCACAAAGTATTTAATTCAGATAGGCTTTAGGTTTCTAATGACAAAAACTTTCATGCTGTCTCAGAATATATCTGCAAATTTTGCATGGACAGCTATTTGTGGCACGATATTTAGCTTTCGAAGCATGTTGTGACATCCAAAGTTTTAAGTCACATGGCATAAACTTTTACTAGCCCAGAAATGCATCAGCATGAGACCAGTCAAGAGAGTGAAATCCAGGTTAATATGCCAAGATGTACATGAATGACAGCTTGAGCACATTCCTATATTTTCTTGGGAGCCAAACATGGGCTAGCAAATAGTGCATCGCTTCGGTATGAGGAAGAGACTCAGAGAATTCCTCCACTTCATGGGGAAAGCCTTTCAGGAGGAAATGAAAAATAACAGATCCAAACACAACATCAGCTAAAGGTTTATGTCAGGTTTAAGAACTAGTCTGTACACCTAGATGTACACCTACACACCTACACTTTACAACTGTGTTTTATCTGAGTGGCATAACTGGTAACGATATGCCCAACAGAGCTGGATATGTGGGACAAATAAGAATTTGAGAGCCTGGAAAACCAAAGAACTAATATTCATTATCTAATATTGGAGGCTGAAAGTGAATAATTCCTGAAATGTGCTTTAGTGCACGGAAGCTACAGGACATTACCAATTTTCTCTCACACGAGATGGAAAATACAATTGATGTGGGGATTTCTTAGAAAAGGAGAAAATTTATTGGGATGAAAAAGAGCCCCTGCTTTCATCTGATGCATTCTGAGCAAGCCCTTCTTCTCTCCCATCCTCCAAATCGCTCCGGGGGAATTGTTCCCAGAGCCAAATAGCAAAAGCTCTTAGTTACCAAACTGAAGTTTCTTCATCAAACTCAGTTGTGTAACTTTGCATGAGAATGAGCATTTGGTGAAACCACAGCTTCAAGGCAGCAAGTGGCACCACACTTGTACAAATTCTCCTGACTGCAATCCACAGGATTTCAGGATCTATGTTAAATTAGCTCAGTTCAGTTCAAACTTTGGCATGCTCTTGCATGCAAGCCTCACACCCAGGTGGCTGTGCCAGATGTGGACCTCTGACTGCAAAAGTAGTGCCATTCATACATCTAATTCATATTTCAATTAATGTGGCTCATTTATAGATCCCCAAGCCCCTTTTCCAGTTCATTTCCAAGCTTTATCTATCCCCACTTCTTTGGGGGAAAGCAGATGATTACTCCCTGGAGTAACATCTTGTGGAGGTGAGGGAGAGAATTTCTGCCCCCTGCCAAAAAAACCCAAATCCCACTTCCTTAGTGCTTTTACACCCCAAGGTTTCTGTGTCAGCCCTACTTGCCCTTGCAGTGTAAGCCTACCACAGATTCCTAAACACTTCTCAGCTGAAGTAGTTTGGCCTTTGAACTCTCTTCCTATCAGTGATGGTTTGTTTTGTTAAATGACAATGAGAAAGCCAAAGTGCTGAGGAGACAATTACTGGCTGCTGATGTCCTGATGCAGGTTCAAAACCACAAGAAGGGAAGCAGGAATGTCAAGAATCTCAGCATGCCATTAATGACCTAGCAAAGTATCAAAAAGCTGTTTACGCTACTGACAGAAGCTGCATGCAGGTGCTGAGTGTTCACCAAATGAAATAAAAGATGGTACAAGAGTCTAAGAGCCCATTCAGCCCCTCGGTTTTCAAAAACTACGTTACTGCTATTAGGCCCTGATCCTGCAAGTTACAACAGGCAGACCAACATTTAAGCCCTACCTGCTATGCTAAATTTAAGATCTGGGACCTTAAAAATTACTTCAGGCAGAGTTTCCTTGATTCTTCTGAAGATCTGGTCACTCATTTTAAAGGCAACTTATGAGCCTTTGTGTGAGCTTGAATATCTAGTACATGGATATACATTACCTTCTAAGCTTTTTTATTCACAGGACAGCTGTCAGGAATTTTTTGAAGAAACCTTTTTCAGCAGAAAATATTGAAACTGAATTTGCTTTGGGCTCTCATTTATTTTGTGACTGCTAGTTTTCGCTCTGTTCTTAAAACAAAATCCTAATCTCTTCAGTTTTTCAGTTCCTCCAAGTGCTAAAGCTTACTTTTTTTTTATTGCTAATATGGCATTTCAGCTATACCTACATAATGATAAATAATCTCTCTCTCTCTGGAACTCAGAGCATGGTAATTGGTGTAAGACCTATCACAGAGATCTGGGCTTGCCAATCACAGAATTATTCTCAAGCCATTTCCTCAGCCCCAGGAGTAAGAATTGTGCACTTTAAGTAGCCTCTCCTTCCATTTGTAGGACCAGCTGTCAAGCGCATTGCTGTGACTGTAATTAGACAATACCGAGTGATCACTGGGCTCAGGTTCGACTTCCTCCCTTATACACCTCTGGCCAGTATGGGTTCAATCCACTATATGTATCAATTTTATTATTTTACTTGCAAGAATTTTGCAATTAAACCTGAATTTTGTGCTCAAGAGGAAATTGGAAGTTGAAAGCTTTGTTTATCCAGCTCAACTCAAAAACTAACCAGAAGTGCAGACTTCCCTTTTCCTGTACTGCTTCAGCTTTTCTTATTGGCTTTTGTAGGAGTTATATCTGCAAAGAGAGCATGGCTTATTTTCCACATATGTTCTAATATTAGCCTAATTCCTGCAGCTGACAATGAGAAAGCCAGTTATATCTGCTATTGCAGGCACACGGTGTACAGGGACCAGTAAATTCTTTCTTAAAGCCATCTTAAATTTAACCAATACCATCAGGTACTCTCAGCCTGTTATCACATTATTACCAGATTCATGCCCAAGACTGACTTCGTATTACCTCTGAAATCCTGTTTAAAAGACCAATATCCGCCTTTCAACTTCAACTCTTAAGTTCTTACTCACAGGCTGCACTACTGGGTGATTAGTAGCGGGTTGGCAGCTACAAGTGCTAGCTGTTTTATCTGAAAAGAAACATGTAGGATGTTGAACTCTGCATGGGCATAAGTAGTATTCAAAATTATGACCACCTGGCAATAAGCCTCTTGCTTCTTATAAATACTATCAACAATATTTAAACAAATTAACTTACAGGTCATCAGGACAATTGTTTGGAGATTCCAGTCTTCCTCCTGATCGTACGTGGTGTAAAACCTCTGTATTGGAGAAACCTGGATATGGCTGGGGACCCAAAGTTAATGTTTCCCACACTAAGACTCCAAAAGCCCTAAGAAACGCCAACAAAAAAATTTAATTACTATAGTGATCATGTACATCTCCCTATCAACAATTAAAATGTCTCTAACCTACGAATAAGACTCAATTACAAAAATTAGGAGTAAGAAGTTTTAATTTTTTTGTGAAACCATTCATACATCCTTAAGCCAGCCTCTGGAATAGCTAAAATAAATGTGTAGAACTGACCCACTTTCCCAGACTCACTGAGCTGCAGCTTAGAAGACATTGAGTGCCCACAGCTTCCCTGGGCACCACTCCCTGGTTGAGCATGTCCTCACTTCAACAAGTGTTTAGAAATCTCTAGAGGTGTCATTGGAAATGGAGACAAGTTCTCCTAAGCACCACTCACAAAGCAATCGGCACCCCATTCGGTTTGGCACAGAGCACTAAATGGCTTGCTTAGATAAATGTAAGAGTGTCAGTCAAATGGATGGGCTGCAGGGGCTGAGGACTTGGACAAGACTGGTGGGCTGTAGCCTACCATGAGTACCCATGGCTACCGAAATCTAAACTTGTGTGAAGCTCAGGTTTAATGGATCTGGTTTGGTCTGGTTTTTTCCACACCTCCTGAAAAAGCAGGGTCTCTGCTTTTTCACCGTAAACTCAAACCCACCCAAATACACACTTTAAGTGAATCTCCACAGCAAAGTACTATGACCTTCCCCTGATAATGCTGAGAAATTTGGGCTTCAAAATAAAGAAGTCACCAGAAGAGGGTGAAAATATTTGGATGTAGGAAGGAAATACCAATTAACCTAATGGAAAACAAAATGGAACAGGATGCAGGCAGTCAATTCACTGCCCAATCAAGCAAAAAGCACATTGTGGGCCTAGTACAAAATTGTTTGATTGAGTGACGCTAGTTCTTTCCAGCCAGAATCCAAAGATAGAGCTCAGAGCATTAAGAAATATATCCATGCAGGTACTGTTGTGGTGCCAAACTTTTCATTAGATCATGAAAATATTGCTTAGGAAGAAATCTGCCTTAGCCTAAAAATTATTAAAGATGGCAATAGACAACCTTATCATTGCTCCTGTAAAACAATATTTTCTCGCTGTGGGATTTAGTATGATTATTCCCACAGCTGTGTGGCTGCTATAACTCACCAGACATCAGAGCGATTTGAAAAGACACCATCAATGAGGCTTTCAGGAGCCATCCATCTGACAGGGAGTAGGCCTTCTCCTCTTTTCCTGTAATAATCATTTTTATAGATATCTCTGGCAAGTCCAAAATCACCAATCTTTACTACCCGGGAGGAGCTCTCATATTCCTTCTTAGACACAAGGCAGTTGCGAGCAGCAAGGTCCCTGATTTGTAAGGCAGAAACAAGAGGATGGAGTTAACTTTGCAGAATAACTCAGGTCAGAAGGGACCTCTGGAGGTCATCTGGTTCAACCCCCTCTTCAGAGCAGTGCCAACCTCGAGGTCGGATCAAGTGGCTTAGGGCCTCATCCAGTTAAGTTTTGCATATCTTCAAGACTGGAGATGATACAGCCCCTCTGGACAACCTCTTCCAGTGATTGATCCTGCACATTGTGAACAATCTTATCTAATTTCCCTTGCTGTAACTTGTGCCTATTGCTTCTCATCTTTTCTCTGTGCACCTCTGAGAAAAGTCTGGCTCTGCGTCCTCTATAGCTACCCATTAGACAGATGAAGACAGTAAATGGATCTCCCCACTTGCCCTTCTCTTTGTTGCATGGGATATGATTCTTGCCTAGGGTGCAATGAGTCCTGGATTCAGATCTTAGAGTAGCCCACCATTTTGTGAGAGAACTGTAGGTGATTTTTAGCAGAAAAGAATAACATTAAATTTTACTGCAGTGCTCTCACCTTCCCTGTTACATTGTGACATCATTCTAGGCATTTTTTCCCAGATAAGATAATTAGTCCCGATATTGTGGGTAAACCTTGGAAAACTAAGGAAATAAGTTCTATACCTGTGTATGAAATGCATTTTCTCTAAATAGACACAGCCTTTGCAAATATCCAAACATATATCCAAGAGGTCAGTAACTGTCAGTAAGGGACTCTGGAGCTACGAGAAACAAAAACACAAGTTAGCCATGTCTTCCAGCTTTACAAACTCAGAATAACAACCTCCCTATGCAAAGATGGTATTGTTTCCTCATTTGAAATGTATAGGATTTTTCCAAAACAGGCAAAGCACAGGTGCAAAATCTCTTATGTCAATAGAGCAAATGCTAATTACCGGCAGGGTAAACTGCCAAATCACTGCACTGCAAGGCAGGTGAACACATCCTGTTCTTTCACTTGGGGCTAAGAATATCCTAGGACCTTCAGAATTGTTTCTTCACTACAGTAGAAGAAATGGGACCCTGAAAATTTCCTCCCACTATCAGATCAGGTTTGCTTGCTGCTGTATTAATCAGTATAATATATTATTCTAGTAGAATACATGTATATACATTTCAGAATTCAATACTGACTGTGGATTTGATCTGATCACGTAAATTAACTAGGCAATTGCTATAATGCTATAAAATTTCAGTGTCGAGTCCCTTTGACCTACAATCCTACCACCCATATTCTTAATCTACTTTCTAACTAAATTAAAGACATTTATTGTTTATTCTTTTCTCCTCTTTCCTTCTAAAGAATTTGAGGATACAGGCACAGGGACAGTATCTTCTTATATGCCTGGACTATTCCTAGCACATTAAGGATACTGCTGCTATTCAAAGACAACCGCCCCCCCCCCCCCCCTCACCCACCACAGT
>NW_008796222.1:4371616-4387473 GCF_000699145.1 Aptenodytes forsteri | reverse complement strand
TGCATATGAAAAGACACCCCCCCCCCCCCCCCCCCCCATGAGGCCTAATAGACCACCATTATTTATAACCACTTTTCAAAGGGCTGTTCATGGTATTCACAGAGAGAAACTCAGCAGACATCTCACGACTGAAAACACAATTTTGGTCAGTGGTCTAATGACATTCAATCGTCTTCACAGCAACTCTGAATGCAAGGTCAGCACTCAACATTGAGATCCCAGGGCATTGGGGAAAAGCCAGGTCAGACCTTGCAGGTACAGAAACAGCTGGACATCAGCCTGGCCTTCGAGGAAGGGAAAAACTGAGAAACTGTGGGTAGTTACAGGTTAAAAATATGAGTCTCATGGTCTTTACCCTACCTTTTGCTTTCTGGCTCCTCGTAAATAGCTAAGTAGATCCCCTCCTTCCATCAGCTCCAGTATAAGGTACTGAGGTTCGTTTAACAGGCACACGCCAAGTAACTTCAGAATGTGGGGGTGATCAAATTTACTAAAGAGAAGGAAACAACCATAAGATTACATATGAGAAATCCAGCTGGTTGATAGCTAATAAAGTGCCTATAGCTGCAAGAATGAATGAGCAGTTTGGCCTTTACAATCCTGCCTCTACCAACAACGTGATTTAGTAACTCACAGTGCCTGGATTTGCTCAGTCATGGGGAGAGTTCAGGGACATCCTTTCAAAACACAGGCTTACACTGTACTTTGATGGGCACTCTAATGCATGCATGCGTATGAAAAACACACTTCATCATATTTCCAGGAAGCAAAGAAAGGTAGCCAAATGGCAATCTCATCTAGGCATAACATGAATTGCCACCTGTACATTAAAGGTATCGATATTATTTTAATAGAGTACTTTTACTACTATATTCACAGTAGAACTGCTGATTCAGAGAAATGCACAGAGAAAGGTAAAAGCACAAGGTGCAACACATTATCTTCACAATTCAGAGGACAACTGTTTCTCACAGTACATTTTCAAGAGAAACAAAATATGCAGAAGGAATACTTGCAGATATGCTAGTAATTGCCTGTGTGTGTCCAAAAAGATAGGGATTACCACAGAGCAATCGGCACACTCAGATCTAGCACTTTTCAAAGAATGAAGGATATTTATTGCCTTTGTCAGTGCCCGTGTTTTTACAATCACGTCTTGTGTTGGAAAATGGTTTTCCCTTCGCACTGCTGTGTGAAAGGACTTGCACCAGCAGTCAGAGAAACTTGACTCTATTGGGGAAACTGGTGGTGTCCAAAGTGCTGTCAAATGCCCCAGTGTAAACAAACAAATAAAACAGGGGGACGTTTTCCTTCTAACCTCTTTCAATTGACATAATCTTAGGTGTGGGCAAAGACTCTAGCAAAAAGTGTGATTTTGAGTTTGACAGTTCCACCTGGCCCCCAGCACATACCTCTCAATCAGATAAACTTTGGCACTCTCAAGAACAAAAAAAGGGGAAGGAGCACCTGGCACTTTCCTTAGAGCTCACACAGCCCTTTCTCTACTGAGCTGTCATTCCTTACTTCCCAAGTGATGGGATACACCCAAGAATTTGCTACATATATTTGTACACAAATGACTCACCAATAACCAATGTCAAATGACTTTTTGAAATACAGGCAACTCAATTTTCCCACTGCTGCATAGCAACAATAGAAGAAACAAAAAGTCCTTGCTTAACTGGGACAGTATGCATAACACTACAACCCAAATTTTAATAAACATCTAAAAAGGCAAGCAAAATGAAGTTGCATTTAAATATCTAACATCAAGGTTTGTAAACAATCAGGTCCACTTATTTTTCCTTTTGCCCTTGGTTTCATTTATGAGACCTTACAGATGAACATGAAGAAAAATCATTAAGCCCTCCACAAGGGAACTAAATCATTCTTTTTTCACATTAAAAAAAATGAAAGATTTAAAGCATATAAAACATACCAAATTTTTTTATTATTATTTAATGACTACTGGGAATATATAATATTTAAACTTTTCTATTCTTTTTGTCTCTATGTCTCATTGTATTGGTGCACATATGGGCCCACATCAGTGTTTACATTTAAATGTAAATTTCCAATATTATATATTTTTCCAGGATTTCTGGTTTTGGATTATTAGCTGTAAAAAGAAAGCAGAATTGGGGAAGCTTCAGAGACTTTAACTATGGGGACATATAATTTCCATACTACACAGAAAAGAGACCTTGACTGGGTTTATGACTGCCAGGTAGACTGAAGATAGATTGTAAGAAGTTTACAAACAACACTTACTCTTTGTCATGAATTTACACTTTAATGACATGGTTCCATTTTGCCTTTCACAAGCCTCTTACCTCACTCAGTGTACAGTGTGTGGAAAAAGTTAGGCAAAAAATGCAAGATATTCTTTTAAAAATATGTAAACACAAAAAAGAATGCTGTTCTTTTTGTTTCTATGTCTCATTGTATTGGTGCACATATGGGCCCACATCAGTGTTTACATTTAAATGTAAGAATTTCCAATTATATATTTTTCCAGGATTTCTGGTTTTGGATTATTAGCTGTAAAAAGAAAGCAGAATTGGGGAAGCTTCAGAGACTTTAACTATGGGGACATATAATTTCCATACTACACAGAAAAGAGACCTTGACTGGGTTTATGACTGCCAGGTAGACTGAAGATAGATTGTAAGAAGTTTACAAACAACACTTACTCTTTGTCATGAATTTACACTTTAATGACATGGTTCCATTTTGCCTTTCACAAGCCTCTTACCTCACTCAGTGTACAGTGTGTGGAAAAAGTTAGGCAAAAAATGCAAGATATTCTTTTAAAAATATGTAAACACAAAAAAGAATGCTGCGAAAACCAATTTCAGATTTAATAACACTATGTTTTCTGTACAGGATATAAAATCCTTCATTTTTCAAAAGATGCTTCTAATTCTGCACTCATGAAATAAAAGTCAGAGAAATGCAGAAGTGCATCTGAAAACTAAACCACACTCTCAGTCTTAAGATACCAGCTGAAAACTTCAGCTGAACTTCTACTTGTTTCTGTGGAGACTCTGGAAAACCAGATTTCTAGCTGACACACAGACCTTTCTGTGTGAAATTCTCACACTGGTGACATGCATTATTTTTTTAAGTCTACCTCAATAGAAGAGGTATGTGGCAGTCTCTAGTGGTAAGTATGCACATTTTAAAAAAACAATTTCCACAGTAAATTGAAACTTCAAGGCATCAGCTTGTTTTGATATGTTTATTTTGGTAAAATGGGATTAGCCAAATGTTGCCCAATTGCCTTTAACAACTAACTTAGTTTTAGGGGAGCAAAGATACTGAAATACATCAGTCCAAATCCCAATAAATCCATAATATGAGCATACTGAACTTGCAGTCTTTATCTTAAATTTTGCTAATCAGCTTTATAGCTTTATTTCCATAAGATTCATCAGTAGTGATTTAATTTTTTAGCAGAAACAGGAGAACACCCCAAAAATGCCACAATAATTTGTTTAGAGGAAAGTGTTGCTTTCATTCCTCTCGCAGGCCACCACCCTCACATGATAGTGGCTTCAGAGGGTGCCCAGTGGCAGAGCTGTCCCTACCTCATTAAGTGTGCCTCCTTCAAGAATTCACTCTTCTCGTGGTCTGTCGCACCCTTCTTCAAAGTCTACTCAACAGAAAGCAAAAATGTCATAGCACTTATCACATAGTGCTTAAGTAAAGCAAACAGACATAGACATGGCCTTAAATACACATTATTTTCCAGCAATCATTAAAAGGAGATAGGCCCAGCTTTAAGTGACTTGCAAGAAATACTGCAAGGAAATACCCAAATCTGTCAACACCTGTTTCTGTGGTATAACCTCTGAGCCAAATTGCTCTGCCCATCCCATTCTGTTGCCAGAGAAATACACAGCTGCAATTACCTTGACTGCTACTTTGGATTCTCCACTTCCATCTGCCAGGATATCTACTGCAGTCCCTTCATACACCTCTCCAAATGCTCCACTTCCTAACAGCTTGTGTAAGTTCAGTTTGTCCCGAGGGAAAGCTGGCAATGATTCAATCTCTGCTTGAGAAGGAAGAGTGCTACAAAACAGCAATACTAGTCACTTGTTAATACTTAAGAATGTTTGAAATGTTGTTAAAATCCTTCCTCAAATGAATCTGGTACTATTTGTCTCATCAGGTACATTTAAGGGGAGCTCAGGTGATGCCTAGATGTTTTGGAATCTATTGGAAAACACCAGGTCTTCTTCCTTCCCCGTGCACTTGCATTTCTTGCCAACGTGAGCGTGCAGGGTGGGCTAGGAGCAATCCAGGCCAGGGTGCGCACCAGGGAGCCAACATGGCAGGGCGTACTTCAGAGCAGACCTGCCCTGCAGTGCGGATGCAGCCCTTAACTCCACCTTGAAATGTCAGGGATGAGTGTACTGATGAAAACCAGTCCAGGGAAGCCCTATTAGATGTTTTTGTCCTGAAAATACATTTGCTCCAAGGACATACCTTACAGCAGAACAGGCATTGGCTAGTCCCACTGTCTCAGCCATCCCTCTGAGTTGAGTTAATTCTTTATCTTCCTTGATAAAAAATATCTGTCCAGACAAGGCCTGTTTTCTGGATTTCCATCTTTGGTGCCATACTGGAACAGAAAAGCAGACCATCAGATATTTCACTCTGAGAGCATCCCAGCATGCGAGCAGGCTGAAAGGCTACAGATTTTTTGTTATTCTGTTCAACGTGACCCCCCAGCAGCTCATGTAAGCAAGACATTTCCATCTGGCCACCATCTTTTTCCCACAAAACACAGACAACTGCTTCTTGAGCTGAGAAATCAGTCAAGCATCCACTTCTGTATGTGGCAAGACCCAAGGCCGAACGGCTGCTGCTATATCCCAGGGAGAGGATGAGGAGTGAGAGGGCAGGACCATCACATGTGGACATCTGCATCTCAGGCTAATCTCTACACCCTTTCTTCAGGGACAAAGGTTAAGAGGAAAAACATGGGACCCTTTGGTGAATAAATGCAGTACCCAACTCAAGAATTATAAGGTACAAGTTTTTATAAGGATACACTGGAACATCAGATTTTCTTCAGAATTCCTGTGCTCTCCCTGCAGGGAATCAACAGCAAGAAATGCCTGAGGATGAAGTGAATTGGTATCCTCTCCTTGATAGTGAAAACATAACCAGCCATCTCTAGGGCCTCAAAGGATGGGAATATACGAATTCCTGCTGGCTCCCACCCCGGGGATTGTTCAGCATTTCCCTAAACCTGGAGGCCAACCATCTCCCACCATCTGAATTGCCTTTTACTGAGGCCTGGTGAACCAAGGATATGCAAAAAACTCAGCCACATACCAAAACCAAATAGCATGACCACAGTCAAGCCCAGCACAACAACTCCGATCACAGCGGCAATAGCAATGATGGTGTCTGGGGAGATCATAGTATCTGTTAAATAGAAGGGAAAAATTGGTTAATGACTCTGTATACAAACCATATCAACCCTACGGAGCTGAGCAAACCTGAGAGAACCCTTGAGCTGCCTGCTGTGTAAATGTATTCCTCTGTAAAAAGCTCTCTTGTAGGCTGTATGTAGATGTCTACATTTGGTCAGACTAATCCTCCTTCCCCAGCTCTGGGCCATTCCTGTGGTGATGACCTACTGTGTACACGTAAAGAGGAAATGCTGAACTGTTTGACCACTCAAGGTGGGATTTTCAAAAACACCCACAGAGTGTAGGTCCAACGTTCTGGCCGAAGGCAAGAAGTAATCCTCACAGCCTTACCCAGTGTGGGAGCCTGCCTTTAGTTCAAGAATCATACCATAATGCAGAGTGCAGGGCCACAGAGACAAACCAGTATAAATCAGCAGAAGCAAATTTCAGGCCCACTGTTCTGTGCAAGAGACTGGATGAGCACTAGCAGCTGGGGACACCATATAAATGTCACCGTGTATTACCTCTTAGACACATTACTTTACCTGTGCAGCAACATCATTATTAAAATAGCAGGTCTCTCTTCATAAATCGGTATGATTATTCTGAATAAAAAACTTGATTAACAGGGTAAAAAAGTACAGGACATGCCTTCACCCAAAGTTATATCCTTGCTTGTGTCACTGTATTCACCAACTCCCAGCGCATTTGCAGCTGCCGCTCTGAACTGGAAAGTTCCTTCTAAGTTCTTGGCCTTCCATGTGCAAATACTGGCACAGGAGCCGTTGTAAACCACCTCCCACAAGGACTTCACTTTGCTGGTGTTGTCAGACTGCTTCCTGCAACAGGCACAGCAAAATAACACAGGTATGTCATTAATGCAGCGAGGACTCTTTACTGCTCCCCCCTTCTTCACTTCAGTTCCTTGGCCTTTGCAACATCTCTCTGCCTGCAGGAAAGCTCAATCTGATCGTGGGGTTTTGGCTACGGAGCAGAAAATTGTACCATGCCATTTCAGCAATGCTAGGAATCACACATCTTTAGCTTGGCATTGGAAATGAAATGCTAGAACGTTTTGGACATTAAAAGCTCCAGCACTTTCACCTGTTTCAGTGTACACCTCACAGCCAAGATTTCAAAACCTTCTTATTTAGCTTTCAGAAAAAAATAAACATTTATTTTTGTGGCCTGTTAGAGGTTTTTGTTTTCCTGGGCCCAGAGTAATTCAGTGGCTCTTGTGCATCAGGTTTCACAAGCTAAACAGGAAGCAAGTCATTGGCAGTGAAGACACAATTCTCTAGCTAGCCAGTTTCCCATAGTATCTGCTGACTGCTGGGTGTATTTCTTCCTTTCCCCATTGGACTGAGATTGATTGCTCACAATAAATTCAGAGCTGATTATTCACCAACCAAAAGAAGACCATGTATTTAAACTTGAAAGGCCATATCTGAAATATCACTTCATGTCATGCAGGACTGTAATATTTCATGTGAAATGACCTTCACGAGCATGTCAATCATTCTCCCAACACACTTTAATGCAGAAAAAAGGTCAAACACTTCTAAACCAGAAAGACATGGGAAAACTATATGTTCATGTCCTTGGTACGTACACATCCCTACCAGAGCTGTATGAAAAACAGGAGTTATTTCAAAGGGCTAGGCAAATATTTTCTAGAATACTATGCAAGTAACCTAACATTTTTCCACCTGGTGTAAAAGGACCATGAAGCTCAAAGCGAAATTCAGTCAAAAACATCAGCATTTAAATTGCAGGAGAAAAGCTTATTTCATTAAACTTAAAAAAACCCCCCACGCTTCAGTGATGCATTATGATTCCAGAGATGAATAAGAAGCTGGAGCCTGGAGAACACAGAGGCTAAAGCACAACCCTGACACAGACCAAGGGACTGTCCTTTCTTTACTCATCCACAGCAAGCCAGGTAAAAACTGGCTGTTGGCATATCAGAATTATTGTGGTCTCATAGCATGCAGGTCAGTGCTGCTGTACACTCACAGAACTGTACGGAGGAAGCTTACAGCACCAGGAAAGTATGTCTGAGTGAAAACTTATATAGGTAAAGTATGCCTGGCTCCACAGCGCTGTCAGTCCTTAGCTTACATAAGCACAGAGTTAACTGAGGAAAAAGAAATCATAGCTGAGTTTACAAAATTGCTTCCCTCCATCACTCCTGATTTCAAACAATGTCATAGGAATATCTCAGAAGATGGACCCTCCTCAGTTTTAAATAATGCATTAATTAAGCCTTGCACTTACTGCCTTAAACAGACCTCTCCAGAGTCATGGTCAAAAAATGAGAAGTTTCAAAGTCACTGCCCACAGCAATATACTCTAACCTGTCAATTCAGCCCTTCCAATGCCAGTGTGTCGTGGTTTAACCTCAGCCAGCAACTGAGCACCACACAACCACTCACTCACACTCCCCACCCCTGATGGGATGGGGGAGACAATTGGAAGAGTAACAGTGAGAAAACTCATGGGTTGAGACAACAACGGTTTAATAATTGAAATAAAATAAAATAGTAGTAATAATAATAATAAAAGAATATACAAAGCAAGTGATGCACGATGCAATTGCTCACCACCCGCCGACCGATGCCCAGCCAGTCCCCGAGCAGTGTCCTCCCTGGCCAGCTTTCCCCAGTTTATGTACTGAGCATGACGTCACATGGTATGGAATGTCCCTTTGGGCAGTTTGGGTCAGCTGTCCTGGCTGTGCCCCCTCCCAGCTTCTTGGGCACCTCCAGCCTTCTCAGTGGGTAGAGCATGGGAAGCTGAAAAGTCCTTGACTAGTGTAAGCACTACTGAGCAACAACTAAAACATCAGTGTGTTATCAACATTATTCTCATCCTAAATCCAAACCACAACACTGTACCAGCTACTGGGAAGAAAATTAACTCTGTCCCAGCCAAAACCAGGACACAGTGCAGGAATAAGTGTGAACTGGCATTCTATAGATGCCTAATGAGTGTGACATGTATAGTCCAGGCAATCTGTATTTGATGACAGAGCACTTTAAAAATTATCTAGTCATCCCGTGTTGGTGGGAATACCTTATGATTCTTTCTGGCAACTTTATAATGCCTGTCCATGAGTACTCTGAACACCAAGATACTTCTACATATATTTTAGCCAAAAATACATATTAAATGCTTGAAATTTGTGATTTGAAAATATCTCCAAATCTTCTTCTAATTCACCAACATATATCCGAATATATCCCTGTATTTCAGGGTTGGTCTGGAAATGTTTTTAGTGTATACATTCTTCTAAGTTTTCCAGGAATTTCTGGAAATGACGGCTACTTAGTTTACCTGAGAAAGAGATCCCATGAGAAAGGCCATTTGCATCATTGATATTTTACTCTTCCCATCAGAGCCAAACTGAAAGCCCCTGCACACACAGAGATTTGTTCTGGGCTACCGGAAGAGTGCCTGCACACATAGCTTACCTGCTTTCTAAGATGTAGTAGGTCAGGTTGCTTCCATTGTCATCAGCCTTTTCCCACTGTACAGAGTTTTTAGTGTCTTCTGCTCTTTTTGGAACTCCTGGCTTACTGGGAACACCAGCTTTGGCCAAACAGGGAAGAAACAGAACCCTTAAAAAGTGTTTATAGAGAGACAAAGGGCTAATGGGCCAAGAGCAAAATTTAGATGTGCACATGGGTGTTTAGACATACAAAAGGACTGAGGATCTAGATCAATAATCCCCATGGATAATTAATCTTTGGCCTTCTCTTTGTGATGGACAAATTTCAAAATTTTTATTCACATGCAGCCTTTCACCAGTAGTTATGAGTTCACATGAGGCGTTTCATTTCAGTTTCCTTCACTCTTTTCCTCTGTTCCACTTAGAAGTGAACCTCATTTCTTTCCTCCTATTACTTTTGCAGTTATGGTGCTGTTATTTATTTTTCAAACACACACAACTATTGGCTCTTAGTATAAGAAAATTGCCTGCTAAATTTTATGAAATATTTTGTTTGATTATCCACGTCCTTAAAACAGTCTTAAAATCTTGTTATCCTACACTAATTGCTTACCTGTAGTTTTAAAGCTTGTTGAAGAGGAAGTGCTTTTCACTCCTGTGATATAAACTACTGTTACTCTTACAAAGTAGTTGGATGAAGGAAGAGTTCCTGTGAGATTGCATGTGTAAACAAGATCTGCTGTGCACGTAGTGCTTGCAGGAGAAAACCAGTCACTTTTTGTTTGCCACTAGAAAAACAAAATATCATCGTGGTCAACTTTCTTGCTCTGCTGAAAATGTGTCACAGTTCTATTCCTGGGTAGATTAACAACTTCACCACCTTTTAATATTGTAGGGGAGAGATTATGCACGTGCTGTTTCAATCACGGGACTTTGTCCTCTTAGAGACCAAGGACACAAAACCTAGTTTTTTTCTTTGTTTTCAGGAGACCTACAAGTCTTGGCAGCCACAAAGGACAACAGATTAAGTGACCCCTTTACACAGCCAAAAGGATCCTTCCCCTTGCTTATCTCTGTGCAGCTTGTATTTCTGGATCACTGTGAGGTGCCCATGAGTTCAGCTTGCCATGATGTAATTGAAAGGAGGAGGTTTAGTGGAATTGTGCAATGAAATTTGTTATAGGGCAGATGGGAAATGTTTGGTGTAGGCCTAATAAATCTGATTATCTATATTAAGGAATCTACGTGATCCAGTTTAGCACATGACATTTTCTGTGTCCAGTGGTCCAGACATTAAAAACTGAAGCTTCCATCCATGCTGCTGTCACTGCAGCGCTTACTTCTACAGTCTGCACTACTGGACCCATTTTTCTCTCTGGCATTTTCTCGTAACCTCTATCACAGGAAAATAAAATTCAGATACTAGGCTGTAGCTGATATTTAATGCTGGAAACCCCTTTTCTTTCTTGTGCAGAACAGACATAGGATTTGTAGCTACCAGCCAGGTTGGGGGAGGGCAGCGAGGAAAAAGGGAGAGGACTCTACTGAAACAGGAGACCCTAGAGGAATTCTGTTGGGGTCATCCAGGATGTCCTTTGGCACTATGGAGTATTAAATGTTGCAGCTGCACTCCCCCTTGTTCCTGGCAAACACTACCTCCATCCTGCCCCTTCTGAGCCACTAAGACTGACGTCACTATGCCCAAATTAACCACTGAGAGTCTTCATATACATCCTGCCACCCTGTCCTGCTCACCAGGACAGAGTGGGTTAAATTTGCTCTGATCTGGAAAAAAACTAAGGGTTATTTTTACCTTACGCAGCTCAAACCAGAAGCTGGTTTCATTGACGTGCAGAGGAGCTCTCCATTCTAGCTGGAAACTAGTATTTCTGGGAACTATGTTGACAGGTGCAGGTGGAGTCTCAAAAGTTTTTGCAATAACAGGGACACTTTCAGAAAACCAGTTCTCGTCGGGATGAAAAGCAAGAACCTAGTAAGGAAATGGATGAACTGGACAGTACCAGACCAGTTGGAAAGGTGGCTTCAGCAACTCTGAGTGTTTGGAAGACTAGCTGTTTGCAAACAAGACAATATTCAGGCAATATAGATATAGGTGTAGAAACATTTTAAGCCTCACAGCTGTAGTGTTACATACACATCTTCAGGCTGGAAGTTCATGACCTAGAGTCCCCTTCCTCAGAGGCTCTTCTTAGTTTCTCATTTCATCTTTCTACCAAGACTTATCTCTTTCTAGACCTTTCTGAAATGCCACAAGCTCTTACACAGGCATGCAGATGTCACATCACATGCTGAGCAGTGTTTTAGAATCACAAAAACACAAGGTGAGGAGGTGCCTTAGCACGCTGCCTTCCACTAAGCCACAATCAAATATGACCTATGTTTGAGTACGCATACTTACATACCTACGTATAGATGTATAGATATATGTATATATATGTATTACCCATTATACCATCCAAATCATGAACGAAAACACAAAATCAAATTAAGGCCAGAACAGATCCCCTCCAGTCATCAGCTGAATATTCTCCTGGCCCATGCATGAACTGTGAAAAACACTCTCTGACTGTATTTGTGATGCACCCAGTGTGCATTTTGCAGACAACATGTTTACTTGGTTGCTTTTGAAAATGCCGCTCTGATGATAGCCCTGGTGTCTAGATACATCATTTATTGTTTTCCTTTTAACCCTTCATCTGTAAAGGGAGAAGCAGTATGTTTTGTTCTTACAAATCCACACTGGACATTTTTATTCCTCTGTTATCCTCTAGATGCTTGTATACCAACTGTTTACCATTTTGTCCTAATATAGTCCTAATAATACCTATATATGTCCTAATATAGTCCTAGTAAAACGGTATATGTCCTTAAAATAACTTAAAGTACTGAAGTTACACAAAGTGGCCTATAATTTCCTTTTTGAAGCTGTGACCTTTTTTTTTGCTATTTCTATGGGACTTCCTCTCTTCCAAAAGTTACAGAAGATAATCATGAACATCCACAGACTGTTTTTAACCACCTCCTTATATAGTTTAAGGCCATCAGATGCTGTTGACTTAAATACATATAACCTACATAAAATTCTTTAACCTGATCTTTCCTTCTCCTGAGCTGTTATGCTACTGTTGGCTTCACGCAGTTGTGTTAAATATCTAGTCACAGGTCTCCTGTTCCTAAAAACTAAACAAAAAGAAGCACTAGATACTGCAACCTATTCTTCCTTTTGTCTTCCTCTTCAACATACTAACAGAGCCTTTCAACTGCCTTTTTAGTCCTTGCTACTTTGAACTCCTTTGGTTCCTCCACCTTCTTGACGTTATCTCCACGTTATTATTTTCTGCTCATTCTTACAGCAATGACACGTGTTCAGGCATGTAATACTGCCGTTACTTCAGGATGTTGCTCCCCCTGCCCTGGTTGTCCAAAAAGCCTTGCTGCCTGAGTCTGACAGCAGGGGTGGCAGGGGGGCTGATGCGTCTGCCCCTCAATTCTCACTACTCATAGCCCAGCATAACTACGCAAGCCACCAAAGTTTTCGTGCGATGCTGATGTGGGAGTCCACGTGAACTGCAGCAGCTGATGGATGGGTATCCCATTCTGCTGCTTCTGCTAGCTAGCCTGGGGCTGGCCTATTATTATATTTCCTATCTTCCTCTGTCTATGACTTGCCTGGACAGTGGAAGAAACTACTTCTTCTATTGCACTGACAGCATCATATTTCAATGAAATCCAAAATCAAAGGGTTTGCAACCACCCTTCAATATTCTTGTCTACAGAAATTGTCTTCAAAGGCCACCAAATAGCCAAGACCCTACTTCCATTTTTAACTCATTGTTAGTCCTCTGCATTTGTTAAAGGGCCAACATTGATATATTGTTATTGTTGTGAAGTTTGTAGGCATATTTTATAATATACTTTTATTTAAAATGTGACTGCTGCAAGACAGAATCAGACAAGTATTAATTCAGTCATCACCTATATATGGATATATCAGATACTTTTTGGTTTATTGGACTAAGAAAAAAAATATTTTTCAAGGAAAAGCAGCAGTTGGCAAAATGGCTGAGTCTGCTCTTGATATAACATGTAGAGGTTTCACCTTTATGAGTTTCAGTTATGTTGCTTTCCTGAGAAAAGCCTTTATCTTTTGACCATGACCCATTTGCACTCACATAGCCCTGTTTATTGCACTACACCTGGTCCTTCACAAGCAGGTCACAGTTCCAGGCATCGTCCTTTGAGAACAGAGGTTACCCATCACTTGACCCTCTCTTAGCATGTTGCATGAAGTATCAGGGCAGTAACAGCAGGACTGCAGCAGAAACTCCTATTTACTCTTGAGATCTGTGAGTTGCTCCCCAAATAGAAAAGATCTCAGTTCTAAGGTTTTAATCTGAACAACCTATGTAGGAATAAACTGTGGTGTTTAATTTTCCTTAAGGCTAAAGGACTGAGAGAAGTCTGCCAAGTTTTGAACTCATATTTTCAAAACACACATATAGCTTTCCAGAAGAGCAGTCTAAAGATTTACAGGTTAGTGAACAAACAGGTAAAGCTGCTTGTAATTATACCTTGAATAAATTGTTTGTTCTGGATTGGAGCCCACTGACAGACCAGGCAAGTGTCCCATTTGGAAATTCACTTTTTCGCAAGGGTGTCGCTGGTACAGGAGGTAATAAATTGACAGAGATTTGGTAGCGGATGGATTCTAGAGGTCCATTTGGCTTCAAAGGTTCACTCCAAGATATGTTGATGGTGGTGTCAGACAAAACCACTGTCTTAATGGAATCAACTGCCTCTGGTACTGAAACAGAAAGAAAAATTAATCTCCTTTTAGGTGCAGATCTCACTAGCGTTTTGTTTGTTTGTTTGTTTTATTTTTAGAGAAGTCAAGAAATGTCACTGAGGAAAGAAAAAAGGTTATAAACGTATGAATATGATCCATTTACAGGACTGACACTCTACACATGTAAAACTCATATTCTTGTATAGTCAGTCAGCTGCAGACAAGTTCAAAATATTTTAAGGGACTTCTTTAGTATCTCCTTGCCTATCCTACCATGCAAACAGACAAAAAAACCCCACCCAGATGCTGTCCTATACCTCTACATTTACAGTCATATCACTGAATTCCTGCTCTCTCTTAGTTTCGTAATCAGGGTCTCAGATGTGAGTTTAGTATGATGCTTACTTGGATATGCACTAGAAAAAGTACCCATGCACCATTCCCATTGGAAAGTCTTTTCTTGAACAGAAAAATCTGAAGGACGAAAACCCAAAACTTAGCATTGTTTGCTATGATTTACAGTTTTGCTCAGAAATACATGGTCTGGCTGAGCTGTGTAAGCAAGAAACTGGATTGCTGGTCTGATGTCCTTGCCAGCTGGTTACTCACTAATTGTTTTGGAAAAAATCAACCCTTCCTTTGAAGCTTTGAGATCACAGACTTTGAAATATGACACGCCCCAACTCTACATTAAAAATTCTTTTTTCCTATTGAACTGTCCAGATGATAGGTAAAAAGTTAAGAAGTCATTACACTATTTATGTTCCCAACATATCAGAATAATGAGTACATATGCTATAATTTATGTCCTAGTAGCAAGACTGCAGATTTTTTAAGTGAAATGTGCAGAAGCTAGACTAGTAAAGAAGACAAATTTCTCATTTCACTAGCTAAAACATATGTGGAGTAAGAGTGACACTCTGTGGCAAGAGCAATGCATTAATTTTTCCAAGTTGCCTTCCTTTTTTTTTCATTCCCTCTATCTTGCTATTTGTTGGAAAGTACAGATTAATCCAAGTTTCTTTCCTTTCATTACAGAATTGAGGGAAAGACAGAGGGAATTCACACAGCTTCAGAGGTGTGAAATAGTGTACACACTTCAAAAGGCTCTAGCAGCATCTGATTACAATTTAAACTAGCAGTTACATTCATGAAATTGAGAACATAAGTAAGTGCCAGGACACATATACATTTGGTTTACAGCTGGTTGGAAATTTTTCAACAAATTGTGAAAAGCTCTGAATGCTGATACAAATACATATTAAAAATGCTCAGGGTTTGGGGTCTGGTATGTTTTGGGGTTTTTTTTGGTTGTTGTTGTTGGGGGTTTTTTTTGCCTAGGAATTTTTTGAGCCCAGGGAATTCACACAGCTTCAGAGGTGTGAAATAGTGTACACACTTCAAAAGGCTCTAGCAGCATCTGATTACAATTTAAACTAGCAGTTACATTCATGAAATTGAGAACATAAGTAAGTGCCAGGACACATATACATTTGGTTTACAGCTGGTTGGAAATTTTTCAACAAATTGTGAAAAGCTCTGAATGCTGATACAAATACATATTAAAAATGCTCAGGGTTTGGGGTCTGGTATGTTTTGGGGTTTTTTTTGGTTGTTGTTGTTGGGGGTTTTTTTTGCCTAGGACTTTATTTTGATCCCTATGTTTTGTTTTGCCCCAACTAGAGAAGCCCGCTTTGAGTTTCATGTTTCATTTTAACTTGAGACTGAAAAATTCCATGTCAGTGGAGCAACCCTGTCTCCCATTTCATATGCTACCTTTATGTTTTGCCACTGAAAGGGTGTACATTGCTGCAGGATGGCTTAGTTTACCACACAAAGAAGCAACAGTGTGAATTCTTGCCACATCCCAATAGTATTCAATCTTATTCAATCAGTGTGTCAAACAAATTTTACAATACAGATGTGGATTCCCATGCAAAGAATTGAAATCTACTGATCATAGGCCAGCTTTTCTTATTTTTTGCCATAGACTCCTTAGGAATATGCTCATAATATTCAGAGATCCACATAGGATGAGAGCCTATTTGATTGATGCCACAGATGCTAAGAGATCTGACTGTTAAAAAGAAAAAAAAATAGCATGGTTGGAAGAGAATCATAGAATCATTGAGGTTGGAAAAGACCTCTAAGGTCATCGAGTCCAACCGTC
>NW_008796222.1:4359901-4370771 GCF_000699145.1 Aptenodytes forsteri | reverse complement strand
TCCAGCACCTCAACGTCCTTCTTGTAGTGAGGGGCCCAAAACTGAACACAGTATTTGAGGTGCGGCCTCACCAGTGCCGAGTACAGGGGCACAGTCACATCCCTTACTAGAACTTCCAAAGTATAGCATCCCTGGATCCCAAAAGAAGAGTGGCACTGTGCCTGCACCTCTTGTTCCACTTTCATTTGAAAGACGTAAAGAGGTTCATCTTAAACAGAGGTTTTCTTAAGGGGAAAAATATGACTGCTCCCAGAACAAGAGAAAAGGAATGATCTGTGCATAAGACGAGCCACTGGCAGGTCACAGGTGATGCCCTCCTGTGGAAAATGGTGGCAAAAAGAGAGGTTACTTTTTCTATGGATGAGCCTTTAAAGAAACCACGGAGTACATCCACAAGAGAAGAAGAAAGGGAATCATGACCCCTGGCATGTACTTGTTGCCAGCTATTCTGGATAAAATATTTCCTTGGGCCCAGTTGATCAGTAAGGGAAAGAGATGTTGAGACAAGTAAGAAAAACACAGTGTTGGCTGTGCTTACTTCAATTCCAGTTGCTTCAGCACCTTCTGAAGCAGACAGAAGCCAAGCAGAGGTAAAGAGAGAGAAGGGGAAACCTTAGGACTCCTGCTGTGGTGTGGACAGCCCTAGATGCATGTCACTAATATCCCCATAGCTTCACAGTCTGCACAGCTGTATGGCAGCTACAGCCAGCCCTTCTGTAGCTGGGTTAAGTGAGCTAATGTCCAAGGACCAGTTGCTACTGTGCCTCTCAATTCACTCCCTCACCCTCTTTCAGAGAAGAACTGCTCCAACTCTGCAGGACAAAAGCCAGGCAGGAAAACTAGTAAAGGTGGGGACTATAGCATTCCCCCATCACTGTGAGTTCAACAGCAAGCATCCCTAGGTACCATCTCCTCAGTCTTTCCTGCAAAACATAAACAGGCTGCCATATAGGCTTGGCTATAATTCTGCCTTGCTGATTTGGGTATTATCAGAGGTGCCTGATGGCTATGGAAGTGACGAGTTTATGTGGATCAAGCTGACCCTGGCTGGTGACACCAGGCACAATGAATGGAGCACAGCTGCAGAGCAAATCTGACACAACAGAAGAGCAAGCAAGTGCTATGCATACTACAGGGAATAGCTAGCACTTACAGTTTTCCATGTTTTCATCGAGTGAGTCCAGCAGCATCACTCCAATGATGAGAAAATTATCTGAAGAGCAGCACAAAGGCAAGTCCTCATGAAGACAGATACAAGTGTACACGCGCATGCAAAACAAGAAAAAGTGCTGAGCAAGGTACTTCTATTGGGTTGGGTTGCAATGCAAGACAACATATGCAAAGGCATAGTATGCATCTTCAGATGATCCTTTTTTTTCTGGGAGATGACAAGAGCTGCAGGGAAACTGGGACAGTAGCTTCCCCACAGCTGCAAACAGGCAGAGTGAAGCAGGGAGTGAGCAGAAGCATCTTCCTGCCCCAATTAAGGTATTTCCAACCACAGGAGGCATCTAGCTCAGACTAGTAGTATTCTCAAAGAATAAGGACATCTTGAACTCGGGCTGCCTATGAATCTCATTTGCCCTTGTGGCATTTGAGGAAAGCTTCTGGGCCATGTTGGCTTCAAGGACAGATGGGAGACATGCTGGCATTCACAGTGCCAGCACCTGGGTCTGCATTAAAGTGCAGCAGAGTTGAGTTTCCTTGCTATGACATGCCCCAAGTTTCATCAAGTATGACAAGATGAGCAGTCAGTAGTTTTGGACTCAAACAGAGGCCTGAACCCACAAACAAAACCAACATTGCTGGTTTCTATTTAGTTAGGGCAGTTAAGGCAGCACCAGATCTGTGTTCTGCAATGGAAACTCCAGAACAGGGTGGAGAGGATAACTATGAAGGTAAAGGGTGGAGGATGAATGCAAGAGCAGAAGACACAGTAAGAAATATACCAGTGATCAGGCAAAACCGTAGCTTGCTATGATCAGCTGGATAATCAGTGTGTGCTGAGTGGAGTTATAGGTCCTTCATAATGTAACATGGACTACGCATCAACAGCAGAACTCTTACAGAAGTCCCCCACTTCTTGTTCTGGAAAATGTGCCCTAAATAAAACAAGTGTGTTTAACACGACTGAGTTCGCTAAGAGAGCACTGAAGAGATGGACAGTCCTTTGGACTATAACAACAGAAAGGGAAATTTGCAAAATCACACACCCAAAGCAGGAAGTGGAGGAGGTGTTAACCTAGGCATGTTTCTTGAGCTACATCATCAGGTAATATGTACATATGTATTATGTGAGGTGAAAACTGGCTTTATAAACTAAACATGCTACAGAAGTACAGGCCCAGCTCTCAAATAATAAAGAACCAGCTTGAACAACAAGCTATATAGAATTTAGATGCTCTTGATCATGCTTTTTTTTGTCTTTTTTTTCATTTCTCAGTCTTTTTTTAAAAAGCAACTTTGTACTCAGGGGAAAACCTTTAAAATAAAATACACCTTTCACTTGCACTGCATCTTGTCTCTTATGGACAGCACTATGTGCAGGTTTTCCCCAAAGGTAGCCTTGGCTTGTCACTTTGTGAATGCTTCCTGCTTTTCCAGAAATTGAGCTGTGCTCCTGTTATCCTTTTCTAGGCTGCAGCTACCTGCTCTCTTAGACGCTGCTACAAGCTCTTGTCCCTGTCCTCTTCCATTGCATCAGCAGGTCACACCTCATCACAGAGTACAGAGGTAGCTCTGCTTAAATACAATTACATTTGGCTGCCTTGCCATCATATCTTGGCCTCTTGCCTTCACTCATACCTCTCTCACCCTTTCACTCCCACCAGAGTTTCTTAGCTTCCTTCTGCCATAATTAGATAAGTTTACTGATGTATTTATTTATTTTTAGGTAATCCCTAACCAGTCCACTCTCTGCCCTAAACGACACAGTGAACATTCAAGTGCAGAGCACTACTCCTAGCTTTCTTCTTCTAGTGTGAAAGGGACTGAGAAGGGCACATCAAAATTCTTGAAACCCACTGAAAATGTGCTATTGGCATTCAGGCCAAGAGAAGTAAAAGTGAAGTGTTGTCTTTTCAGCCTGGTACACAATAAATCAAATCTGCATTACCCTAAGAAACAGTAATTATGAAAAAAATGTCAAGCCAAGGGGAAAAATCTTAATGCTGAATGAATACCTAACACACATATTTAAACATATGTAACCACATACGCATTCAAACACAACTTATTAAAAATGTGGTCCAAGGCAGAAACTGCAACTGTTTAGCCACTTTTAACCATAGCTTATCTTTCCTCAGTAAGCTAATGAGTAAAAGCATTAAAGGATACATACATGTCTTTTGAATCTTATAGATTTATCAAGTCTGGTTGCCAAAACCTTATGAAGATCTACACAGGTTACATTTTAAGCGGAAAATTTCTCTGCTTTCTGATTTGCAACCCAAACTTACACACCCCTTCCTTTAACTGAGATGAGAATTCTGTTAAAAATCAGAATAAAATGTGAAACAAACCTCCATATAGGGTTGTGCCAATTGTCTCTTTTCCCATAGGCAGCACTTCCTCATCTGAATAGTAGGTTTTCACTGCAACTTGTATGACATAACTTGAAAATGGCTGTAGGTTGTTTATGATGGCTATAGGACCCTGAAATTCCTGTAATACGAAATCAGATAATAAACCCGTATTCTTAGAAGAGAGTCATATGTCACACCAATCATCTGTCAACAAAATGAGTGTTAAAAAATAGTACAGTAGTGCTTTTGTATTCTAATACCTTTTAGTGTTTAAAAAAGAATGTTAAAATGATAGTTTGGGTAATAGGTCATTACAGAAAACACATACCAAAAAACAAGCTGAGGTGTAATTAGCATGGCTATAATAGCACATTGTTAAGTGGCTGGTACTTAAATAGGAAATGGCAAAGTCAAAAAAAATGTAACAGAAGAAAAAATTAGCAAGGCAAGTACAACTACCACAAAACACATAAAGGCAAGCCATATGGTTGCTGGACAGTCTCAAGAGTTATTTAAACAGATTAATATCAACCACAACTGCTCTTTTTACAAGTAGAAACTGAAGACCCGTTTCAACAGGATTTTAGCAAAGACCTGTTAAAAAGTAGAGGAGTACTTGCACAAAGGAAAGCTAAGGGATCTACCACTTAACAAATAACAAACAGAAAGGGGAATTACTGTTGGGGATGTAGAAGTGGAAAAACTCCCTAATAGAAAGTTACAGAATGGCTTATAAAATTATTAGAAGTGGTATCACATTCCCTGTTTATATATGATATCACGTGCATTTTTGTTCCAAATAGCCATACCAATGTTTTTTGCTGCAGAGCAGACAAACAGTAGCTTGAATTCCTGCTGTTGTTAGTCATTTGTCCGAGAAATACCAGATATGTAGGCGTAGGCTGCGATATGCCGGGGCATAGCTGCTGTGGTGTGACAGATGGCAAGCTTATCTTAAAACTGGTGTTTGTTGTATCAAGGATAGTAGGTTTCTCAGTGTCTGGCAATAGAATCAGGCATCTTTTATCTAGAAAGACATTAAAAAAAAAAAAAATTACTGCTGGACCAATCCAAACTTGCATGGGATTCTACCACCATTCCTATGAGAAAGCATAACCACAAAGTATTCTCTCTGCTTTCACAAACAGAAACAGAAAAAAATCCCACCTGAATGTACTTTATTTGATTACTTTCATGGACACAAAAATAGCAGTCATCAAAGTAAAGTCTCATTTATCTTTGATAAGATACAGATTTACTAAAGGTACAGATTTACTGAAGAATTTAGGTTCTTCTTTAAGTACCTGAACACCTTGGAAATCCAGATCGTAGCTGCTGTGTTATCAAGGGCAGTGCACACTGATGAGTCCAAACTTGCTTGTCACAAGAAAGACAGATATGCAGAATAGAGAGTAGCTTTCTCTAGCAATTAAATGTTATCTCTCTTTTCTTTCAAATAGCTTTTCATGTGTAAAGTTCATAGTAACAATGGGGAAAGGGGAGACAAATTTTGGAAGGATAAAAGGAGTCTATAGGGAGAAAACAATAGAAAACTACTCTCTGACAGTAAATGAAAAGTAACAAAAGAAAACCCCCCATCACTTGGTGTACTTTAAAAAAAAAATTAAAAATATATTAAACGGACTTGTGGCCAAGAAGAAAAAGATTAAGGCACATGCATGGGGAAGATGGTACAAGGACAAGTGTTTGCCCTTAGGCCAGAGGAACTGACCTCATTGTCAAGATCTTTTCTTCCTAAATGAGCAACCCCCTACCAAAGTCAGATTCTGTTCAACAGAAATAAATGTAAGTTTGAGTCTTTGTCAATTTTACGGTTACCTAGAGTAGTAAAACTCCCATGGGAAAAGTCCCAGATGGAATAAAGAATTGAGTCATTTTCAGAGTTAAAGTTTCTGTCAGGCAGTTCCATAGAAACGTGTTTACCCTGACAAGAAAATCCTTCACTACATATTCAGTCCCCTTCCTCCTAACCCTGAAGAGAAATCATTCTCTCACAGAATCTGTGACAGGACAATAATTTTCACTGAGTACTTCTGATGTGTTAAATGATCAACTGACATCACATCTCTGGATGGCAATTAAATAGGTTAGAATGAAAGGAAACTCTAGCAGTACTCCTTGCTCATATCACTAAAGCAATAAAAAGCATGTCAGTCAACCCAGCTGGTCTTTGCAAACATCACTTTTTCATACACAGAATCTGTGACAGGACAATAATTTTCACTGAGTACTTCTGATGTGTTAAATGATCAACTGACATCACATCTCTGGTTGGCAATTAAATAGGTTAGAATGAAAGGAAACTCTAGCAGTACTCCTTGCTCATATCACTAAAGCAATAAAAAGCATGTCAGTCAACCCAGCTGGTCTTTGCAAACATCACTTTTTCATATATACACCATTTGATTTCGGTATTGAGAAGGAGAAGAAAATATTTTTTTTCTTATTTTAGTAAGTTCATTTACTTTTATCTTAAACTTGTGTGAATAATTCTGTGCATTGCCCTCCCCCGCCGAATGCCAAGACTGTGTATTCCTCCAAATATATTTGCAGCAGTCAATGTAAATAAGAAGAGCTCTGTGGGGATGTCTGGGTAGAAATAATCCCTTTGGACTGAAATTCGGTTATTCCCTTTCTGCACCAGCTAAGCCTGGGGCTCTTGCAGGAAACCCTATCCCTGGGGACAGGGATCGGTACATTCTGTACCAGGGCCAAACCAGGCTTCTGCACCAATGCCAAGCCCACACAGACCTCATGGGAACAAACTTGCCCAAAGTGCTGGTAAGAATAGCCTGGGCATCGGTCAGAGCAGCTGCAGGCAGGAGTAACTCTACTGGCTGCCCAAAACAATGTGAAATGCTTTTATTCCAAAGAAGTCCATCTTGTTAAAATATTCTCTTGTATATTTGTCAGATTTTTGTGCTAAACTGAAGTTAAAGAATTATTTTGAATATATTCATCATGCTAATAACTGTTCTAAACCTCTGCATTTACAAAGATAATCCGTATAGGTACCGTGAATCCTAACTTTCTATTAAAACTAATTTTTATTTCTTTCATTATCATTCTACAACGGTTTGTTTAAAATACTAGGATTTCTAAGTGAAGCCTGGGTCTACTATAATGTAAGCTGTAATTGCCTCTCAGGTACTTCGTTATAAATCATTTTAATAAGCAGATTTCTTCTCTCTCTGTCTTTGGAAGGGCAGACGATTTTTTTCAGCTTTGCATACTTGTGAACAAAACCAGAAATCTGTACCATAACAGGGATCATTATCAAACTCTTGCTACAACACTTTGTAGACACGTGTGCTCTTTTTCTGTGCTTTAATGTGCACCACATTTTCTAAATCTCCAGATTTGACACAACTTTGAAAATATGCATGGTTTGGCATTAACATCCTGAGCCTTTGAAACTCGGGCAATATTCATCATCATGACCTTCCATGTGATCCAACACAAGGCCAGTCCTTACATTCATCCTTTTAAAAATGTGCATAATGAATAGTTTCCCTCTAGAAGGTACCTGAATCCATAAATCATACTTTACATAAATACACATAGCATGATCTGCCACTCAAATACATGCTCTGAAATAAATTTGTTACATTTACAAAACAACCCAAATCCCCTATACCTGGATACAATTGCGCTGCTGAGCTGTAGGCTAAGATTTTCAGCTCATGATTTGCTCTCTTCTGAAGAAAGTGTCTTGTGCTTTCTTTATTTGCTAGCCAAATTTCAGTGTATTCTTTCGTTTCAGTACTCCAGTATATAAATTTCTTATCTACAGTCAAGCTGCCAATTTTCTTACCTGTAGGAAAACATTGTATAGTTAAGCTTCAGAATAAACCCTGAGCAGACAATTTTACAAGAGCAGATGCGTGCTTGTATTCACAGTGAGTCAATATGGGTGAGTATCTTGGTCATACCGTTATCTTCAAAGACCTCCCCTGGAAAAGAGACTTCTGATATTTTCCAATAGGTCTCACGAAGCTGAGACACTTTGTTATTTCAGTTTACAAGTGTAGATTTGGAGGCTTTTTATTATCCATAATTATGAGAACTGCAATTCAATTAACAAACACCAGAAATAAAACACAGAGCAAGAGTCGTCTATAGAAACTGTCATCATTTTTCCAAGATGAAAACCACAGTGCTCTGCCATCTCCCAGGAACAGTTAAGACAGCTCCTCTGGTAACAGAACAGCTTTACCAGCACTCCTCCAGAATTGAGCTGAAAACTGAGCAACCAAGATTAAATGTTATCATTAAAAGAAGTGCAACATAGATAAGTTGTCATACAAGACTCTACCTGCATGAAGTACCCTCCCCACATATTGAAGTCTGCAATGCCACTTTCAGGAATAACTTAAGATAGTAGTCTGCAATGCCACTTTCAGGAATAACTTTTCATTGTATCTTTTCATTGAGCTAAACCGTAATAAGTGTATCTAATATGAAACCCTAGCAAAATAATGTGTTAATACTGTAAGTGAAATCTATTGACAAGTAGCATTTGGGGCTGTAGTGTCTCCATTTGATTTACATCTTACCAGAATACATATTGCATCAGTAAATATCCTCACACTGTTCTTTCTCCTAGTTTGTATCAACAGGGTATACAACTGGAAACACAGAACACAAACATTTTGTCCATCTTGCCTATAGATGAATCAATTTTATAAAGGAAGTTCTTCATGAATGCTGTTTTGCTGAAATGAATATTGTTTCAGGTAAGAGACAGCAAGAATTACAAACTACCGAGAAACAAAACAGAGCACTCAGACCTTGAAAACTTGGTATTTTGGCAATTCTCCAGCAGTAGCAACCATCCACATCTGAGGCCCATATTTCATCTCTTCCTCTGATAAAGAGCAGCTGGGGATTCTTGGAGTCAGACACATCTATACTCATAGGTCTTCCTAGCTCTGCTTCTGCCACATTACAGGTGCAGTAGTTCCTCATCTGTTCTTCTGCTGATATGTATCCCAAAATGTGGTGCACGGTGTTATTCAGAATATCATAATAAAACATGCGGCTGCCATAACCAAGCTCTTCCATCCAGTACAAGCGGCTATCAAATAAAATGCATTGCTTACAGTAGAAAAACTTCAATCTGAGCAATCTGCCCTAAATGCAGTCCTGTAAGTGACTACAGTCACACACCTCCCAAACATTTTAAGCAAGGTAACTACAGCAGCATACTTGCAGAGTGATTCCAGGTGTTTAAAGGATATTTTTGAATGGAAGGTCACAATAACTGACTATTCTGGATAAAATGGTTACTGTAAAAAATTGTTGTCTGCTGCTGACTTTCATTTGCATCACTTAAATAGAAGAACCTATAAATATTTAAGTATCATTTGAAATCTTTACTCAAACACAGACATCTTTTTGAAATTAGATATGTCTGAGCTCAACTAGCAGTATAAAAGTAGAACTAATTCAGAAATTTCTGAGATTTACACAATGCAAAAGACTCATATACTATAAAAAGTCCTTTTTGGTCTTTAATAGTTGATGATTTCATTAAAATCATGTTTAAAAGATGCTTTAAAAAGTTATTAGTAATATATACCTTACCTTAAGAAAGGATATGACAACAGAGATGATACAGTTGAATTACTTTCACCCAACTGCATGTTCAGGGCTTTTAGAGATTTTATCTTGAGCTCAAGATCAATAACAAATATTTGGGTTTCATTCCATGATGTTTTCAGGGCAACAAAGAGATGTCTTGCAATCCAGTCAACTGTGATGGCTGTGGCTTTGCGAAGATAAGCATCTTTGAAAAACTTAAGAAAAAAATAAAAACATTACTAAAACTGCTTGAGAGCAGAATTTTCCCACCTGATGCTAGGACATTATGAAATTAGATTTGTTTCCGAAACAATTTCTACTTGACCAGTAGAAGTCAAAATATAAAGAGATGCCATGGAACGAAGATTCCAATATTTTTATACAAATGAAAACTGTTGTTTCACAAATATCAATTGTTGTTTCCATGTTGCTTCCATATTCTTGAAATTAGAATGAAATCAAATTAAATTAAATTACATTTGATACAAAAAATAAATTTCTTGTATTTAATAGTGTGAATTTTAAATTAAATATCTGTTGAAATATCTTATCAACAAAGCAGATGTCAGTAAAATCATATATGTTTAATAGGACAACTTTACCAATGGCATACTCTGGCCTATTCTAATAGCTATTGATGACAAAAATATTGAAGTCCGAATTTTATTATATTATACATATTTTTATTGTACTGCTAGAAAGGAAAATTATCCAGCTATTCTCTTTCATATTACATCTCATACAAACTGACAGTCATTAAAAAAATTGTCTTTCCAGTTCTGTTTTCCCCACTGTATTTTGCCATTAAATGTACTTTGTTCACCATGCTGCTTTTTTTCTGTTCCAAATATGCAATTTTGACATAATTAACCCCAAAATAATGACAATAATGGCCACATATTTTCTTAGATTCTCTCAAGCAAGTGAATGAACAAAGGAATACCTGAAACTTTGAAGTAGTCTCAATATTCAGAAGAAAAACAGAATCTTCTACAATATAGTACGCTTTGTCATCATTAGCAGTATAACAGATGTCCTTTACATTTGTCTTTGCTGAAAGTTCCCATATGGTGTGATTATTGTCTATGTCAGTAAGAAACAACTTGTTGGCAGAAACAGTTATAAGAGTTGGGACAGGGAAAAGATCTGGAAGGAAAAGGGCACAGCAGAATTTACAAAAAACATTCTAGACAATAGCAGTCATTCATAACGAAAGCAAGTACAAGATAAAAATAAACGATGGTCCTGCACAAATTATATTTTGTCATATGTCACAGCAAATAAAATAACAAGATGCCTTCTTGTCATCACATGCAAACTCCTAAGATTTTTTCAATGGCATTGTGGATGCTTACCTAACAAATTTAAGCCTAGTAAAAACATATTTGCTCACTTAATTACCTTTAACGGCCCAGCTAGAAATAGCCTATGATCCCTAGTAGATCTCTAACTCTCCTGGTTACCTTTCACAGCCCAATTAGAAATATTCTATGATCTCTAGCAGTATGCAGATTACAGATCAAAACCTGCTGTTCCATACTACCCTGGGGTTGCCTAGAAAAGTTAATTTAGCATAGTTTTGAGGAAAGGTTTGAAATTCCTGAAATTTAATCTAATGATGAGAAACGTATTAACCATTTCATGTCAGAAGCTGTAACTATTTAGAATCATAGAATCATAGAATCATAGAATCATTGAGGTTGGAAAAGACCTCTAAGGTCATCGAGTCCAACCGGCAACCC
>NW_008796222.1:4349532-4358708 GCF_000699145.1 Aptenodytes forsteri | reverse complement strand
AACCGCTCCATAATCTTCCCCGGCACCGAGGTCAGGCTGACAGGCCTGTAGTTCCCCGGATCCTCCTTCCAGCCCTTCTTGTAGATGGGCGTCATATTGGCAAGCCTCCAGTCGCCCGGGACCTCCCCTGTTAACCAGGACCGCTGATAAATGATGGAAAGCAGCTTGGCGAGCTCTCGGTGGTGTCTACTGTAGGGTGCCACAAATGTCACACAAAGTGTCAGAGGCTATTTGTCAGATTACCAAATTCCTGTACTGTCAATTTCACCAGCTATTACACACAAACCATGAGATGGCATCTAAGTCATCCACACCTGATGAACTCCTCTCTGCTATTTCAGACAAAGGTCCTGGACCCACAGAGGTGAAGGCTTGCACCTGTGGGACAGGAGATTGTTACATATGTTAAGTAGCAGCATAAATGATTGCATTTGAGAGCCTGTAGAGTCATAGTTAATGACAAAAACAGAACCAGATCCCCTGGCTGCTCAGCTAGGAACATACACGTGTGCTCTGTTTAACCTAAGGCTGTGCTGGTCATTTCAAAGGCTACATTCAGGGTTGGACCATGGCTATGAAGAGAATTTTAAGCAGTGGCCCAGAGAGTGACAATTCATGCTGCATCTTTCAATTAGAGCTCAAAGGACACCAGACAGTCTTGTCTCCTTCCCCAGGCTGGAGCAATTCCTACTGTTGGTTGATGTTGCGACCAACATGGTGTTCTCCCCCATCAGTACCTGGTCTATTACGTGCTCTCGTGCTTCTAACTTTTATTTCAAGCACACGTTCTGTGTGTTCCAAACCTTTCATCACAATGAAAACATGACCTCCTGACAAGTTTTAATATGGAAGTCTCTTTTTATGGAAGCCAAGAGAGTCCTTGCATTTCTCCAGCAGTGGAACTTCTCTTGATCTGTGGCTCTGTTTTAATGGACTGTCACCTTCCACCAGCTCAGTCGAATCTGTGTTTAACTTGCAGCTTTTAGCAATGGCTTTAGGAGACCTCTAGAAAAGTTTCTTTTGGGCTTTACCAAACCTGTATAATATCGCAGCATTGTTTTTCACCTTATTTAGTGAACAACACAATACGTAGAAAGGTTAAGCCAGGTATCCAAAGGTGAGTCAGTGAATCAGCAGTTCCACAAGCAGAAACCACAAGTTCTTGCCCCAAGCCCAATACCATCTCCTAGGCAAAACCATCAGGCTGCACTGATAACATCTACCATCTAGCACGAGATAAGCTCAGTAATTTTTCATACCTGAAACCTTACTGTGAGGCTGGGAAGCACATCCCTGAGAGAAAAGAGCATCAGGGTGGGTTCAACGTTGCTCGCGTTCCACTCTGTGAAAGTGTCAGCCGTGCCGCTCTGACTCAATAGTTGATAGTAAACCCTGAACTGCGTTAATACTCCATTGTCCCTTTCAGGTCTGTCCCACCTGAACTCCACAAGGACTTTCTCATCACTTTCATGTAGCTTATTTTGTAACACATATACTCTAGGGTTTGTAGGGGCTGAAGGAACTGTATTAAAAAAAACATAAAAAACACAGAGCAAAGTACTCCTATTAAAACACAAACTCTACATTGTGATTAACTCTTTTAGTTTTTAGCCTGAACTTTACAAGCCCAATGCTGACAGAGACAGATAGCAATTGGTGAGGTGTAAATTACAGAAGAATATCTAAAACTTCATGGTAATTCCTTTCTGTTTTTCATTGGTGTGTAGGTATCTGATTTTAACTTGCGTAACAAAAAAAGAGCTGCATAACAGAGACAAACGCACTTCTGCACTCAGATTGAGACATATCTATTTATCCGAGTCCTGTAGGTAACAATGGAGCTGCAAGAATTTTCACAACATAGAGCATACTCTATCCCCTCTCCTATCCACTTCAAAATCTACTGCGGCTCGTAAGCTTTCTCAGTGCTCCAGTCACTCAACACTATATTTTAGCTGACTTAACTTTGGCCTGCATGAGAGCAAAAATAAGCACTGAAGTCAAAAGTAAAAAGTGCATAACATTTATTAAAAATTTAATAAGTGGTTAAGATATTACATGCAGCCTTTGATGGTCATTGTAATGGATCTCAATTTCTTTCTTGCTCATAGTCATAGGCACGTGGTGGATATATTGTCATGCACTTTCTGTTCCAAATTCTATTACTGCAATTGTGTGCATTTATGTGTGCAATAGATAATTGCCGAAGATACTCAGGAACATGTCCTTGCAACTCTGCCAACAGCTGACTAGCCCTGAAAGCTGCTCATTCCTCTCCAGGGTTTCACTTGCTGGCATAGACCTGGTCCCACTACCTGTTACGGGTGAGGAATGGGGTTTAAAATTCTAGTACCTCCTTCAGGGGCTCGAAGGGATACAGATGTTGCTGGTGCCTTGCCCCAGTATGTATATGGAGTGACAGTAAAATCAAAGAGTGCAAATGGTTCCAGCCAATCAACTTGGTAGGATGGCACTGTCAGGTTATGGGGATGGAGGCACTGTTCACTCTCCAAAGACTGTGAATGAAATAAAACAGAATAAAGTAAAACAAAACATTTTTTTCCCTCTCAGAAAGGCCTTCAGTTTTCCAAAATTCTCCTCACCAAGCTGGTCAACTAAATCAAGACAGAGCTTCTCTTCCTGTGAGTGATCGTTGTTTCACCAACTCCTGTGGCACTGTAGCGATGCGTAGAAATCTGTTAGCAATCTGCCCTTTGAATTTAAAGTAAAGCTTGCCAAATGTGCTAAAATTAAGTGTGGATCAAGGCTAGATTTCACATTCAGGCAAAGGCTGTGCCACTGGCAGCTCAGAGGACACTTCTGTCTCTGAGTTACTGTCAAAGGCTTTCTCACACATCTTTGAGCACTGGGAGCTCCTTGCCTGGCACTTCACACTCCAGCAGCTAGCCCAGAGCTACTGCTAAGCCCATGTTCCTCCCATGCTGGCCTCAGTGATCAAGAAACAGGACAGCTTGCTTTATATTTACAGTTTAGTTTGGTTGCTTGACTGATCTGTAAATGCTGGAGAAGAAACAAACTGTATTTCTGTTTAAAAATAGATACATCAGCAAGTAGATGCAGTAATACATGTAGATAATAAGGACGGATTGCATGAATATCCTCACTTGTAGAGCTTTTGATCCCACGCAGTAAAAGACAGTTCCCCATTCCACATTTGTGGAGGGACTCCAAGTGATGTGAAAACTTGAGCAATTTCCTTTAATGCTGAAGGAATACTCTGGCACTGAATCTGGAATCACTTTTGGTGTAAAAGAAAAATTTCCTGTCCATAAAGAGAGTAAGAAATAACAACAATTTAAAGAATATGAGCAATAGGTAGACTTTTCAAACCTGACTTAAAACACTAAAGTACTATGGAAAATCCTGTAAGCTGTCATTAGATAGAAACAATGAATAACACCACCATGTATTCTTTTTAGCCATACCCATCAGCTTTTATAATTGCACATTATCCATGTATAGCCTGATATATTTATTAATAAGTTGCTGTTGTTCTTATCTTTTGTCAAATGACTAAAGAATTTCAAGAATGAAGAATTACAGGCTGACAGCGAATACCTTTATTGAGGGGTTTAGATAAAGAAAATAATGTACCTGGCAAAGGTTTAAGTGATGTGTGAACAAGGGTAAAGGCTGCAAACTCTGCTGGTTGTGAGAAGGGAATGCTGAGGCTCTGATTGACTTCCTGAGTTGTAATGAATTGAAGACTATTAATCCAGAACAGACGACCACTGTAGTATTCCAGTGCACCCTGAGATATTTCTGAAGTACTCCATGCTGCAAATTCTGTGACGACGGCATTACCACAACTGTGAAAACACATATGAAATTAGCAAACTGAAAACACACATGTAGAGAGAACAAGATTTATGCAATGTTTGACACATCACTAAGTTTCTCATCATTCAAATTCTTAGTGCTCATGTAGGAGGCAGGAAAACAATTCAAAATTTTTCTTTTAAGTTCTCTAAAGCAGAACACTTTTCAGAATGACACATTGCAGGAGCATCTGCAAAAAAAAGCCTTCATTCCTCTGATTTCATTAGAAAACAATTATAACATGGCTTAATATTCTGATGCATGGATATAGAAAATTGAGTATTTTGAAAAATCAGCCCACCTTCTCTCAGCAATTCCACTGAAACCGTGGAGTCTACTTCACAGCATGAGATTCATTCTACTTTATTAGAGCAGGTCCCCAGATGAATTTGACCCTGCTAGTTTCCTCGATAACCTTCCATTATTTATTAAACTTTGTTAACATTTTCCTCCACTGGGGTCACTGGTGACTTAATCTGTCTTGTTACTTCTATGTCAAAACTTACAGGCCTTTTTTGGTCCCAATTTATCTTGTGGGTAAGAGATTAAATATGTTGTAAGAGGCATCATTTTGCCATCTCAGAAATGTCTTTCAGCTTAGACACGTGCTATCCAAAACAAATTTGGAAAAGCTTTGACACGCCATCAGGTCCATTAGGGTGGATTACTTCTAATCTCTCTATTCTGGCATGCCAGGGACAATGATTTATGGCTGCCAATTGGTTCACAATGGAGCTGCATGTTCTAGCTAAAACTAATCAACATATTTTGATTCTTTAAATGTTTGCCATTAACCATAGCAAGTCTAAAATCAGTCAGAAAATTCAGGTGATTCCACACAAAGCTAACCTGCAACTTTATGAGCACGTGTAAGTACAGATACTGTTCAACTAGGTTTAAGAAGTTTAATCTGATGCTTGGGGGAAAAAAATGGGCAGTCTCCAAAACGTAGTTTCATGAGCTACCGCTCATCATGCACTTGGCACTTACAGAACAGATTACCATTTTTCTCAAGGTCTTATTATATATTCAAGTTGACCCATAAACATGGTTTTGTTTTGTGTTTTTTTTTTTTTTAAACTTTGCCTTTCAGGAATAATGCAGCCATTTAATGCTCAGGATGATCAAGAGGAAAGCCTGCTGAGTACTGATTACTCAGGTGAGAAAGTGGTGTCAGTTCAAGTCCTAAGCTCCATGCAAGATGAACAAGTTACAGCTCTAGGCACTTGAAAACTGTCAGGTGTTGTAAATGCCAAGATAAAATAGGCAATAAACGGTGATTATTTCCTAAAGCTAAGTCTAAAAATTGATGAGCTGACCTCAGTTCAGTTGAGCTTCCATACTGTGTTTCTTTCACTGTAAAAAAAACGTTAACAACCATCTCAACATGTAGCTTGCCATCAGCTAGCTGTGATCATTAGCTCTTCTTTTTGTTTATTGTTAAATTAGTAACTAGTGTGCCCAGCATTGGACAAAATTTGTTTTTAAAGAGTATCACAAAAACTAGAAAATACAGACTTTCTTACCTCTGCTATACATTTACTTACCCTTCTTTGCAAAGAGAAACTTTATATAGGTTCAGGCATAGACTATCTTGCACAAGCCAGTAAAGAAAACCATAGGTGAGATCCAAAGTTAAACCAACCACCTAAGAAAAAAAAAGTCCAAATGGCAATTTGAACACACCTTCACTTCTGAGGTAAAAGCCCTTAGGCATAACTGTCGTACTCCTGCATCATGAGTAGCTTCTTATTGGCAAAAATAACATTACTACCATGAATGTTTATTCTAACACAAAAAGAGGTAGCACTAAAAAATAATCAGGTCCTTGATGGACACCTATTTATAGCAGCTGATGATTTTCTATATAGCATTTTATGAGCACCTGTCGGAGTGTTCATCCCTGGAGTATCTGAGTACTTCAGATATGATGGCAATAGTGTATCAAGTGATTAGTGGAACTACCTATCAAAATTTCCAGAACACCTCTGGTATTTTAACATTCTTTGTCTGAAACAGATGGTTGATATCCAGTCTGAAATTCAGAATCACCTTTTGAAAGGAGTATTTCAGACCTTTTGTCTTTGTCTTCGATGCATTGATTTTTTTTCTATGCTTGGATTTTATGCATACAATATTTAATGTGTTGCATTATTTATGGAAAATACATGCAAAATTTTTATTGACGTATTTGGTTAAACAGGAAATTTAAATATTTACATTTTGGTAAATAAATTATTATTAAATAAAGAGGGGAGGGGGGGAATGAAACAGTCTTCCTGTTCATTACTTCAATATTTCATCTTCATTTAAACTAGGAGCAAGATTTTTTGTTTATTTTTAATAGGATCTAATATTCAAAATAGAGCTTTCTTGCTTTTGTAGTAAACAACAGATTAAATACCATATGCAACAATAATAGAAATCAGACATCTAATAATCTGTTCTGTGAATAACAAAGAATTCGCTTCCACAAATTAGTCTGCTAAATGTTATCAAGTTCAGTCTATGTCATGTCATTAGCACAGCTTACAAGTTGTTAGGGGCCTCTCTGAACATGTTTTACAGCAGCTCTCAAACTTCTCATCCAAACACTAGTTGTAGCTATTCTTTTATAAGCTTAAATTTCCATTATGGATGTAAGTGGAGCAGCCTTTTTTTTTTTTTAAACTCTTCATTAATAAACTGCAGAAGATGATGACAGGAAAGCAAGTGCCATATCACTTAGTTGTCTGTTGGTCCTTATGTAATCACATTCTTGACATATTTCTGTTGACATTGTATGTCAGAAAATCAAGGTTTGAATGACTGCTCCTGTAGGTTTTCCTGTTAAAAATATCTCACACTATGTATGTGCCTGAGTGCATATTTAGTCAACCATGTTATATTTTATCCCATTTAGCTATTCTCCCTCCCATGCTCTACACCAAATTTCATCTTCCTGAATCTACCTTGATTTTTTAAATGTTTGGGTCTTCTTTCCTTGCCCCACTTTTTTTCTGCAACTATCACATTTTCCCATAGACATGCCCATCTTCTTTCTCCTGATTCCTGTATCCCTATTAATAAAAGGCAAAGAAATATTTGTACTATTCATCTTCAGGAGCTAGGCAGTAATTTTACACCTCCCTTCTGTTATGCTTCAAAAATAGACAAACTTTTTCCATTTCATGAGAGGTATTAGTCTCTGGACACGATATGTAGTTGTGATCATGCAATGTAACTCAACATCATAAGACGCAACATAAATTTAGCTACTTGAAATACCCTTGACTAGAAATATTAAGAGACCACACCTACAGGGTCCTGGCCCCTCCTGCGTATAACGCACTTTGCTGCTTCCCTATAAATTACTTTTGTCCCAGGCATATTGTACAGTATAAACAACTTACTAAGTGCTTTGGAAATTCTGTGCCAGATCCTAACCTGGAATAAATTAGAATAGCTCTGCCAAAATCAATCAAGCTATGCCAATACACACCAGCTAAGCTAAACAACTGATTGGAAAATAAAATAATTGTCATAAAAAGATCTAGTTCCTGTCAAAGAAACTAGATATTCAAAGCTCTGCCTTCATATTTGTGTAGGAAACCTGTCACCTCCATAGTAGTCTCTTCTATTCCTATCACTCAGATTTCAAGCTAAAAGGAGATACTGCTACATACTGCTGAGGATCCTGTACTGACCAGCTGAACAGCAATTCTTTATTAGAAAAACAGCTAGTAAATACCAGTAAGAACCAGTTATGTAGAGAATATCCTCTAACTATTGGATAACAACAATTAACTACTACATCTGTGTTTTAATATCGAGGTAAGAGGTACTCTTTTCAGGATAAAGGACTCCGTCATGCAAGGAAGATACATATTTAGTACTTGTGCAAACACATATTTGCATCTTTATATGGGACAATAACGACCAGCTCGATAATTCCACCATTAAAGAATGTTGTACTGCCCTTTTTTTTCTGATGGGTTTATTTTGGGTTTTATCTTAATAAACAAACACCTGTCAGCTATAACTGGTCATTTCTCAATCTAGACATTTTTACTTGGCTTTTTTCCTGCATGCATCACAGCAGGAGGCTGAGTTTAGGAAATCAGTGCATAGATTAGGGGCAGCAGAGAAGCAGGAGAGGAGATGTTTGTTTGTAGGAGGTGTGAATGAGTGGATGGTTGAATGCTGGTATCACTGACATAGAGAAAGGTGCAGAAAAAAAATGACAGGAGCAGACAAGCAGTCTTATTGCTGCCAAGGTTCTTGAAAACAAGAACAAGAAATCTGAGGTTAGCATGAGGTGATTCAGAGAAACAGGTAGTGAATCAAAAGAGTAGGGCAAGGAAGGTGACGTTTGCTGCTTAGAATAAACTGCAAATTGTTGGTCCTTTGCAATAGATCACCCAGAAGATATGCGATAACTGTAAGTGTGCCGTTGAGCTTGGACAGCATATATCTTCCCATAAAGAGTCCAGAGAGAGGTGTCCACAGACAGTCCACAGCCAGCTTCCACAGAGAGGTGTGAGGCTGGAAGATACAGTGACCCTTTGCAGCACAGATGTTTCGCTCTACATGTGACAAAAGTTTTTCAGTTCTTCTGTATTTAGGTTTACAAGTATAGCAGGTGCCACACCAGAACCAGCTTTCCCTCTCCTTCCCAAACCCTCATGAATGTAAGAGACACCTGTGAGATCAGCTGGCCTTTCTGAATGTTAATTGCCTTTCAGAGACTAAACCAGGCCTGGCTTTTTTTATAATCAAACACCAGCCTCTTTTTCTTTGTGAAAGGAGATTGAAATGTTCTGGGGAATGATACAAAGCTAACCAAGAGACATAGATCTCTAGAGTTTAGAAAGGGACTTTAATAGAGAACTTGGCTTCAAGTAAAATGGGAGCACAAATTGTACAACAGATGGAATAAAAACAAAGGCTTCTTTAGCAAGAGCTGTGTTTTAAAGAAAGCTGTTGTAGCAAATAATATATCTGAGTTGACCTCTTCTGTGGCGGTCAACCTATGCCTCACTCCAGTGCTCGGGACAGAGGGTAAAACTCCACACAGGCTATGGTTTGAGCTGAGAAGCATTCAGCTTTTCTTTGAGAGAGACTCCATAGAGCAAAAGCAGTGCAATAGATGGCACGGTCCCTCAGCCTGACCTGCTCAGGACACAGCCTGGAAAACGTTCAAAGGTTCACTGGCTCTGCATTCCTAATCACACTGACTCCTGGAGTCCTCCAGTCCCTGTTCTGGTAGTAAGGGGTTCTCTTGCCAGGGAACTGGGTCATCCATCACTTTTCTCCCAGCTACATGAGGAGGGAAGGGAAGGGAAAGGGAAAGGGAA
>NW_008796222.1:4327157-4349262 GCF_000699145.1 Aptenodytes forsteri | reverse complement strand
AGGGAAGGGAAGGGAAGGGAAGGGAAGGGAAGGGAAGGGAAGGGAAGGACATACGCAGCTGCTGAGACCCTCGCAGGTCTTTTCATGAGGTGAATACTCAGTCTCAGAGTTCCTTTGCTGCATAGGCAACACTGAATCCCACCTAGCAAGAATGAGAACAAGTCCCTGATATGGCAAATCCCACATGGTGGCAGAGGCAGGATGGGGTTGGTGAAGGCCCCAATGATCTATGAGGAGCCAGCAGTGAAGCAAAGCCTTAAGAGACTTGATAGGACATCAGAGAGGAGTGAGTGGAGAAGAAAGGCATGGGAGAGGTCAGCAGAGATACAGAGGTTGTCTGTGAGGACCTCAGAGCACATCAAAAAGTCTCAAGGCAGGGAACAGGAGTTAATAGGCTCCCACATATTGCAGGGGCTTTGGTGAGCTATAGGTGGGAATGGCATCTGTACTTCCCTTCTACCAGCCTACCCCTGCATGGGACCCATTATCCACCCTAACACAACTAAAACAACAACCCACCATCCCTTTTTTCCCCCTATACCATCCACTATCTTTATTCATTCTTGCAAGAAGCCCCTTTCCTTCTCTCTGAGGAGCTGCTCTGCTCTGCAGCAGACTCTTCTCAGCCTTCTGGAGCCCCCCAGTAGCCTGGAGTAAAGGAAGAGGGGCCAAGCTGGGGCCAAGCCTGCATCTGACTCGGGCAAGGGAGAAAGAGAAGATGGGGAAGGCAAGGAGCAAGTTGGGGATGGAGAACCTCAAAGATTCCCAAAGCACAGGACTTGCTGTTCTTGCCACCACACGAGGGACAGGATCAGGCAGGATGGGGACCATCAGGGGCAGATCTGGCACCCTCACCAGTGCTGCGGCAGCAGAAGCAGCAGCAAGCTGTGCCAGGCTGTGGCAGGGGCCAGCTGCACTGAGCGCAAGTATTGCACCAGCTGCCGGGCCCCCTCTCTCATCAGCACAGGCAAAGCCTGTCTCTACAGCAGCACCCCTGCAGCCTGAAGTGCAACTCCAGTGTCCCTGGCAAGCGTCTAGCCCCAAAACTGACCCTGTCAGGACCTGTGAGCTGGGGAACACTACGAAGGAGGCAGGATGCTATGGAGCTCTGGCTCCATATTTTGATGGGAAAGCCAGAACTGACCATTAGACTTAAGTCATTTGAGGAAAGCGAGTACCTTTCATATATGGGAAGGAGCAGCATTACAACCATAAGGACATCTTTAACATCACATTTTGTTACAAGGGTCTGACTTTAGAATTATGGGCCAAAGTTTTGGTACAGCTATTACATGATTTAATTCTTACCCTGTTCTCAAAATGATATAACAATATTGCAAGAAAGGCATGTTATTCTTCTAGTCATAACACATCGATTTTGACAACGATGAACACTGACTATAGTCTAGAGATCTAACCACTAGAACACACACACACCCCCCCCAAAAAAAAAAAAAATCAGTCACCTGTTTACCAGAAAACTGTAGCTGCTTTTGTAATATAAGATACTCCTCTCCATTCAGTCTTGCGCTCTCCACCGAATACAGTGTGGCCCAGTACAAATAGCCATTTACTGAATCCACGACTAGATCCTTCACTAGGAATACAACATGAGCCACAACATCCATATGGCCTCCCACCAGTGATTTTCTGTAGATCTAGGAACAAAAGAATTGCTTTTAGCATCACACCTAAATCACCAGCCATGATCAATTGAGTATACATAAGTGACTTTTCCACAGCCGTTTATCAGAAGCTTATGCAAGCCTTAGGCTTTTAAAGCTTAAACCTTTTGCATTCAAAATATAAGGATGAAGAATAAGGCAGACTTATTAGCTAATGTTTGCCAAAAAGTGACAAAAGAAAAAGATTAAATACCTCTTCCCCTTGGCTTTCCCAGTTTTGGCAGCCTTCTGTCTGACAGAGTTTCTCACCCACTTCGTATTCACTATTCACAAGTGTAAATGAGGGTGCAAGGAAGTGTGAAATCTGGCCTCCTAGCTCCAGTTTTTAAAACAGCTTCTGAATTTGCACTTACAATAAATGAAAGGCATAATTTGACAGCACTGCATAAATTAGCACTGCAATTTTAAAGTCAGATACCTTTTAAATAATTCACATGTCAATGTTCCTGATATGAGAGTGTACAAAGGGCAATTGTAATTATTTTTTTATCTGCAGTGATCTGCAAAATATCACAGTACAGAGGTCAATCATTAAAATCTCTGTGTAAACAAATCATGTCAAATTTGATTAAAATAAAGTCCATCTACTTCTTAGCTGAGATCAACTTGGCAACCTCCATTTTCACTATCTTCATTTATTTTTACAATGTTGAATCCAACAAAACTGTTGATAGCATGTTTGATTTGCCTGTTTTGCACCTGGAATTCAGTATCCTGCATTAGTGAATATTAGTGAACATTTTATCCCAAACTTTTGTATAACTCTGGAAAATCACACAAGGGAAGAAAGGCCTCCTTGTTCTACATTGTAATAGCAAAGGTCCAAACGCATCTCAAGTTGCAAGAAGTAAGGATTATCTTCCCAAATACTGTTTTACAGTCTTTCTTGTTGGCTTTAGTTTTTTTTTCCTTTTAAGAAGTGCAACTATACTTACCGTATTTGCTTTGCCAGCCCAGTACAAGCATTGACTCAACCAATCAAAGGCCAACATCCTTGCATTTCTGATGTCAGATACGTAAGTTTTCTCAGTGGTACTCTGTCTTTTGTTCAATGACCAGATCTGAACTTCCCCCATGGAATTAATCCAATAAAGAGTGTCATTATACCAGTCAAGGTCTTGAAGAAAAAAGAGAAGGTATTAAGCATTTCACAAACACGTAAATAAAAAAAAAAAAAAATTTAAAGAATAAAAAGTAGCCAGATACTTCAGTTTTTTAAAAATCAGTACAAATGAACAGTTAGGCTCAGTTAACATGAAGATAGATACTTCCTTATTTGAATACAATGTACATATATAGTACATATATAGCCCTGATGATTATAAATGTATGACATATATTGGGGCACTGGAGGCAGAACTATTTAGTTCAGAGAGTTCATTTTAGCTCTGCTGTAACTGTGGTGATGTCAGTAGGGTTTCACTAAGGATTAATTTGTTCCATAAAGCAGAAGAAAGAGGATGGACACAAAGGCTTGGCTCAGTGAAACTGCTTCACTGCACTGCATTCAAGTCTAGACTGCTGCAATGAAAGCTCTTGTCTTTCAGTTCTGTTGATTAAATTTATGGACAGCTAATAAATGCCAACAAGTCTGTAGCAGTAGCATGCAGTTTGTTTAGTATTTACCTGAAATACTTCTTATATGAGGATAGAGGAGTTCTCCTGGCCCATAGCTATCCAACCGCTGCTTCCAGAGCCCTTCAGTCCCCACTGCCAACACATATGGTTCTTCTTCAGCTGATAAAGAAAGAAAACTGCAGTTGTGCACACCAACAAGCAATTGATGTATAATATTTGTATTTCAATAGCAGGGGTTCCTGTTTCTGGAAAGTTACAGAAGCACAGTTAAAACTGCCCCTGCCCTAAGGAATAACGGACAAAGAAGAAAGGCATGAAACTATCATAATTTGAGAAACTCAGAGATTCAGGGCAGGTTTAGATCCAGAACAATAAGGCAATTTGGAACCCTATTAGATGCTTAAAAACCACTGTGGGTTTGGGCCCAGCCTTACCAAAGTCAGGCAAAAGTCACCCTTACTCTCAAGTGCCAGTCCAGTGCCTTAAGTTGAAAGCTATTTTCCCCTCAGACGTAGGTTATTATGGGTGAACTAGGTTTCAAAAAACATTCCAAAACATCTACAAATCTCAGACATTGTGCGCACATCCATTTCCCCCATTATCTATGCTCAAACCAAGGATTTTCAGCTTTTAGTGAGCCTGCACATTCCCATAAACTGTCATTAACCCCCAAGACACAGCTCAAACCACTTCATCATAGGAAGTGCTTTACAGAGCACAGGAAAGGAATAACACCTCTCATACCTGTTCATTTCATAGTGTATAAAATAATGTGTTTGAAAGTGTATTTGCATTAGAAAAATGTATATAAGTAGTGATAATAAATACATAATATATAATACCATTATTGTAGCTTGAGAATCTTATTACTTTTACTAAGTCAAATTTACTTATTCTGTATTCTTTAATGTTTCTAAGACAATCCTTTTTGTGCCCCTCATTTTGCAGCCTTTGCCCAAAGCCTGGGCCTCACCAGCTGGAAAGCTGTATGCATAACTCATTCTTCATTTCTCCTGGGTGACAAAGCATTTCTCACCTTCTTCTAAAGTTGTGCCTCTAAATGACTCTGACCACGGCCCTTCACCAGCAGGAGACACGGCTCTGACTGACACTTCATATGCTGTGAAGCTGGCCAGCTCCTTCACCGTAAACCTAGTGTCATTAATGTTTGAGACAACCCATTCCTCCTCAGATGGATGCTGAGATGACACTTTCACATCATAGGTCCAGTTCTGCCAAGCAGACAGACCTGTGAGACACAAACAATCATGTTATTACAGAGTAGACAGCTGCAACAGATGATACGCATTCTTTGAGAAAACTGTATGTTGGAGACTCCTTTCAAAAATGCCAGTATCAGGGGAATTAGGAAAGGGATAAATTAAAAATTTACGCTCTCCGACTCTGGGACCGACCAAGAGTAGTGGTTCAATCCCCCATGAAGAATGAAGTTGGAAGAACCAAAATTTTCCCCAATCAGGTAATTTCCTGCTGTTCAAAGACACATGCACGGGGGATAGAGACGATAGCCCAGTCACTGATCAAAAGTCATTACATCTCTGGCATGCATTTTCTGTGTGATATCAGCAACCAACATTACTGCTACTCTATACCATACTTAAGATGGAGCCTTGCTTAAAATCCCTTGTAGATGACAAATGAATTACCAATATAAATTTGTATTAATTTAACCAGACAATTTAGCTATTTTACTGGCAAATCTTGGGTTAAACTTTTCCAAACTGAGGTAATTCCACATCTTCCAGCAGAATCAGCTATTGAAGTCACCAAAGCCCAGCATCAGGAAAAGGGAAACTAGGAAGTTATTCCTCTAGAAAGAAAAGGAGTGGACTTTCAGGAAGAAACAACTGAACTTACTGGTTCCAATAGTGCGTTCAGGTGGTCTCCAGTTGATCACAGCTTGGTCCAATCCAAATAGCACCGTGACAAGCCGAGGAGGAGTTGGTAAAGGAAAAGGCTGAGTTGATGCCCCATAGAAAAGCAAGTTGCCAAAGCCAAAGTACTCTGGATACGCCAAATTGCAATCCACAACATACTCATTGAAACTAGAACTCCCCACTGGAGAGACCTCCTCGTGGAAAACTGCTCGGCCATCTGTGACAGTAAATGTGTTATCCTCATAAACAAAGCTCTCCATGTCATTCAGTGGCACATGTGACCGCAGTGTGTGAAATTCTGAACCATCAAGAAAACCTGACACAAAGGCCTGTTCTGTTGTGTTGAAGAAAATAAGTCTCTTAGATTGGAAGTTGATCATGAAGTCTTTCAGAGCGCTGGATTTCACTACTGGTGAAGCTGTGGAGGCAGTGCCAGGAAAGAGTGGAAGGTTTGCTCTGTATATGCCATCCTCCAGGAGACAGAAAATATAGCTGGCCATGGAGCAAAATAGACCCAAATAACTACAGTGCAAGAACTCTGTAGATGAGTCACAAATATTTTAACAGCTCAGAGGTGTGCCTGTCTTTACGCAGACAATAGGAAAATGCTTTTGGCGCTATTAATATACATCCTGGGAGAATTAAGCACATCACTTTTTACCTTCTGGGGATTTGTCTGGCAGATTATTGGAGAATATTCTTCCATAATACCTCAAATGTTAAGCATGGACATTTAAAATGCATAGAGCTTCATATTCATAAAAGCACTGAATGTCTGAAAACGAAATTTCTGCATTGGAAATACTTTATCTCCTCTGCTAACACCCTATGGAAGAAAATGCAGAAAAAAACACTGCATGGTGTCACTCTTGCTCCAACTGTTTTGTAGTTTGTTATTTGTTGCCAATTGCACTTTTGTTTTGGTAAGGCAAGAGTTTGAAACAGGAACCTAGATGACTAATGAAGTGAAGAAAGTTAGAGAGGAGCTTTACAGCACCTTTGACACCAAGTGCTCAAAGGAGGACACTTACCCATTATAGGGATCAGCTATAACCTTCCTAGGGGATGTCACATAAAGAGGAGTGATGTCTTCAGCTGCCGTGCAGTTCTCTAAATGGCAGACATGTATCTGGGGAATAAGAAAAACTTGTGATGCATTCATCAGGGTGTTTGCTAATGAGCAAACAAGCTGACCCAAGATTCCCTCAGGGGAACCAGACAATGAAACACCTCTCTCACAATTCTAGGTCCTTATGGGCTCCTGAGTTGTCAGTCACCTGAGTATAACACTTGTACACAAGTACGAATGGATCCATGACAACTTACCCTGAAAGAGCTGTCTGTCAGCCATCCTCCTCTTAACTTCCTACCTCTAAGCTGGAGGGAAAAGCCCAATTTGGGTGGTATAAGCAAACTGTACTTTGAAAACGATCTGGCAGGGAAGGGAAAAAAGGGAAGGAAGTGCTTTTCTGATCCTGGGAGCAATACCTTGGGAATTCTCTAACCTGCAATGGATTCAGAAATCCCTGCCATCAGTCTGTTCATCTACAGCTCATTTGTGTCTTTTTATCACTATTGCTTTTCCTGCTCCCTGTTTCTGAGCAGAAAGCAAAAAATCAAACATGGCAAGAGGACTGGAAAAAAAAAAAATCCTCCACTAACAATTTAAGGGAACTTTCTAGTCCTTTGTGCATTAGAGGACTACAAAGGTACATGCAAAGTCTGACCATTAGCGTAATTGATGTTTTAGGAGTAGGGAATCAAGTGCAGGGTTGCCATCTACATTTTTACTTCAAGTTGAAACAGTTGTAATCTGAGCTGTCATCACTGCTATGAAACACCTTCCCTCTTGAACAACTTTTGCCAATTATGAAGGGCATTATAATCACTAACTAGTTATCTGACCACCTTCCTGAGGCATAATAGGAGCTGAACAGGCTAGATGGAGACCCAAGTAACAGAAACAAAGTTACTTATATTGGGTATGAGGTGGGTGTGAAATCAGTCTCAAAAACAAAGCAGTTAAAACCAAAGCTTTTTATGTCCTAAGGAGAAAAATAAGACAAGGAGCCAGAGTTCCATATAGCCCGTTTGCTTTAAATATGACCTGATATTCAAGCCTTTCTTCTTTTTTAAAACTCTGAAATATGTGAATATTATTAAAGTAAAAAATCTATTTCTATAATTATATTTTGTGCGTGCATATCTATATATAAATCAGATTTTCTCATGTAAAATAAATCACAGTAATGGTTCAAATGAAATAAGAAATTAATTAAGCCCTAGAGCACTACCTTTTCATTCATGACAAAGTATATCCTCTGGTAAAGCCAGTCTACTGAGATGGACGTAATATTCCCCCAGCCAGCATAAAAGAGCATTAGGTCAGATACATCAGACATATTTGCAGCTCCTTTCACCCAGATGGAATTCCCCTCAGAAAAATAGACAACTTGCTGATAAACATTCACAGAAATTCCTAAAAATAGAAAGATATGTGCACGCAGATAATATAAGAAATAAGTTTCAGTTTTTCAGTTACTTTTTCTACTTGCCTTAAAAAGAAGTATTTTTCAGTCTGCAACCCAACATCATTGGAGAAAAGTTAACTGTTTTTTCTCCTCCACTTCTAGTCTTCTTTCAGATAATAAGGAAACTTTCCCATTTGCTACGTAAGTGACATTATTATAGACAATTGCCCTTCAGAAAGGTAATCAGACAAAAAGAGGATTATGTAACATGCAAACCAACTGACACTGATTGTCCCTCTCCAGGACAGATGCAATTGGCATCTCCCCACAAAGCACCATTCACTCTAGAATTCAAGCTAGACATTATCTGTGCCACCCCTGTACTATCAAAGGGTATTTAGTCAGGGGCAACATTCGTTCTCTGGCATCTTTGTGGCTCTGTGGACTTCAGTACATAAACTCAGATTTCCACACTATCTCCAAGGAACAAATACAGCACCAGTGTAGATAAGAAACATTAGAGTGGCGAGTAATTTGAGATAACGTGGTTGTCTGGTGACTTAGGCTACTAAATGCCTCATTATAGAACTCTGTGCCCCAGACTAGCTAACACACTAGCATACTCTTCAGCCAGTATCTTTTGACACTTCGTATTATTTAATTCTTAGGTTTGAATCACTTCACTTCCCCATATTCATGTTAAGAAAATACAGCCATTAATCATAGGGAAACATCTGCTTTGGCTTCATCTTACCGCAATTTAGATACCTACTATGTAAAAGTTCAGCTCTGAAGTAGCTGTCTAGATTCAGTGAAGAAAAGGTTGCACTGGGGAGAACAATTCACCTCTTCCCAGTGCCTGTCATTTCAAATAGGTCACATCATGTCCTGAAAGTTTGTATTTCTCCCCATTGACTATAAAAAGAGGCTAGATACTGTCTCAGGCTAGATGAGGTGCATGCTGTTCTTGGTGAACACAGAGGTCTAAGTCGTACCTGAGAGAAAAGGAGAGAGCTGATCTGATTTTACCTGTAATGTTGTGGTGTATAATACCATTTTGCAGGCACTGGGCAGTTTCGAGGAAATGTTCTGTGTCTCTCTTCCTTAAAGACTGGTTTCTGGATAGGAAGAGCCATGTTGCTTTTTCGTTAACTAACAAACAGAGAAATTCAGAACTAAGATAGATGACTGCAGCACAGAGAAGAATGTTGCTAACTCAGATACATCATTAATAGACATGCATATATGGATGCACACACATATGTACATGTACGAATATATTCTTACACTAGCAATGACAGACTAAAACTTAAATGCTTTTAGTGTTGAAAGTGGACGGAGTTATTCACCATTACAGTGCCTTCTGGCTTCTCACCCAAGGTGAGAATGCACCATGTGAATTTCACACCATCTTTTCCTGTAACAGTAGTGAGTCCCTAAGGAGGGAAAGTAAGCTGGAACAAATGAGGCCCTACGGATTCCTGAGGAAACGAAGGCACTAAGACATCGACTCCGAGATCTAGCAGAACCAGAACCCCCCTGGGCCTCTTTGAAAAGCCCAGTCAAACTAGAATATTATCCCACAGAGCTGGGGAAGAGCAAGGCAAGTATGTTTATTTCATGTATTTCAACATGCTGACCAGTGATTTTTTCAAGGAACAAGTAGGTTTCACAGATAAATGTGATAATGGGATAATATGATCTGCTTCAAAGTTGATAAATTTAATTTATTTTTTTTAAATAAAATCACAGATTTTAAAGTCAAGAAAGAGAGCTTTGGTCACATAAGCTGACTTCATGCTTATACAGGCCCAAGTAACTTACATCAAAACCTCTGCAGCAATTCCATACCTTCTGTCTGGTCTATGCATAGCTCTAGGAAAGATAGCTCGTCTTGCTTCTGAATCTCAGGTCCCTGAAAATCTAGCACATCCCCTGCTAAATTGATTCCCAAGGTAGTTACCTTCATTTTAAAAAGTGGTGCACTATTTTGAGTCTGAATTTGGCTAATTTCAGTTTCCAAACAAGCCTTCTCTTTTTTTTCCCCTCTAGTTTAAACAGCTGTCTGATATCAGATATCATTTCCTCATATGGGTATCACAAGACTGTGATTGAATGCTGTCTTAATTTATTCCCGGATAATCTGTACAGATGGAGCTGCATGTATTTCTCACATGATGCACCGCGAGTCGTTTCGATAATGATGTCCCCAGAGCAGAGTACAAGAGGCCAATATCACTTCCTTATCTCTTTTCCAGTGACATTTCTTGCAATCTAGCCCAGAGATCAGATTCTTTCCCTGACACTTCTCAGGACTCAGATCTACACAGCTCAGTACCTGGTGCAGTAACACCATTTCTGAACGTGATACATGAGGAAGGGTTGCTCCTGTTCACGTTAGCACAGAGAGAAAGCGTGTGCCAGGGCAATTCAGGGGGAATCAGCTGAAGTTTTACATGGTGACTAGTAGGGGAGGTGGGATGGTTCCCCATCCCCAGAAAGTGCTTTTTTTGGGGGGTAGGGTTGGTTGTTTGTTTTCTACCTTAAATTAATTGGTTGGTAATTGGCTTCATTTAATGAACACAGTCAGATGTACCAGTCTGGACATTTCACAACTGGCACAAAAGTTTATGGCTCAGGGTCAGCCAACCCTAGAGCAAAGCTCTGCAGAGTCTCCAGATAAGGACATATCAGTGTGTCTGAGCTACTACAAAAAAAGTCATACTTTAAAAAGCACTAGAGAAGCTCTAAGTTCAATTTCTCTAACCAATAGCAGAAGACTGGCGATTCAGAGACAGACTTAAAATGTTTGCTAGAGTTGAAGAGTTTCCAGGTGTTTGACAATTGGATTTCTTCAGAAGGGGAGAGTCTTTTGTTTTCTTTTCTAAAAATACATTTTGGTAACATTGATTTCATTCTCACTTGTGCTCTATCTCAACCTCTACCTTTCTCTGGCAATTAATTAATATTATGCAATTCTTTGAGTGATACATATAGTGTATCATTACATTCATTATTAATTAGTTAATATAGTAAAATAAATACAGTCATGAAAGAGCAACAAAAATTGATATGATTTCACATATTTGGCATGAGATAACTGAGGGTGTTTTGACAAAAGAGTTTCATGTTAAGTATTTAATATTATTAGAAGAAATACATGTATTTGTCAGCTATTAAAATCTCATCTAGAAAATGGAAGCATGTCCCCTCAGTCACTGCCTCGGACCACTGAGGTGTTTTTCACCTGTAATACAAGTCAGGCCAAATTTGTTTGGGCCTACCAGCATCTCAGGTTATTACCATGCTGTGTAGCCCAGTAATGTCTACAGCTAAAGAACAGGACTCTCTCTGATATGCTATTGACTCCTCAGTGCGCAACTCCTTGTCATGCACTGTTTACAATCTAAATATTATTCTCTTCTGCCAGGTACACAGCAGCCCAGTGAACGTGACTTTGTCCCCAGGAACAGAAAGCAATGAGGACTCTGCTACTCTTGTACCTTTGGATTCTGGGGTTGTGATGTTGGCTTCGGCAGGGGGTCCAGCACCAACCTCATTAACCGCCACAATACTGAACCTACGGTAAACCAGAGACAGGTTTTGGTTTGCAGGTTTCTTTTGAAAGATTGCCTGAGAACCATTTTATCAAGTAGGGCAGCTGGTACAGAAGTGCTTGACTTTTGGAAAACGCCCATTTGAATATAATGCTCTGGGAAATCTATAATAAAAATAAAACCAACCAGAATCTGAATTCCCCAAAGGTGGGACAACAACAGAATCTTCTAAATTAAAATTCAAAACGGGGTTTCAGGCTCAGAAGAGCAACTCAATTTCATTTGAAAGGAAGATCTGTATTTACCAGTGCAAGCAGAATGCAGGCCTTTGTGTTTAATAAAAATGAAGGAATTTTTCCAGGTGCTTAAAGGACTAAAGAGGACTGCTCTATCATTCCCCGAATATACTGAAAACATGCCACACAAGCTTAAAAAAATGAAAAACAGCAGCTAAGAAAATGCAGCCTGCTGGTCCTATAGCAAATTGCTTTTCCTTCCTCCCCATCTGACTTCTACATAAGGAGCCAACTCATCTGGAGTAACTCCGTTATCTCAAAGAAGGTACCCTTGCTTTCGGCAAGAGCATAACTAAACAGCATAATTGTGCAGAAGTGGTATTTAGTCATACCCTGTACTATCTGGGCAAGAAGTGCTACAGCACACTTGACCATGTTGGTTATCTTTTCTTTTCGTACCTGTAAGTGTTGTTTGGGAAGGTGGAGTAGAACTGAAAGCTATGCCCTCTTGAGGCTCTCAACAGTTCGTGATTCTCACTGGTCAGGAGCAAGTTATATCCAACAATCAATCCATTCGGAAAAAGTGGTGGAGACCAACTAACTTCAACAGTGTTTGGACTTGAACTCTGAATATCTTTAATGACAGGAGCTGTCGCAGGAGCTCAAAGAGACAGAAATAACTGACACTGGGATGGCATTTAAGACTTTTTTTTTTTTTTAGGTACATTTTTAGGTTTCATACCTGTTAATTCATTTATACTAATAAATATGATTAGGGACAGCATAAAATTTCAGCAGCAGTTAACTTTTATTAGTGTCCAGGAAAATGTGTGTGTATTTCAGTCAAAAAGTTAACATGCATAATTATGCACAAAAGTATCAATGTGCCCTCACAATTTGGACCATGTACTTTCCTGTGCACGTTTTTAAAACTAAAAGCAGGAAGCAGCCCTGAATCTTTTAGTTCAAACAAAAAGAGCCTGTAGTATTTTAGTTTGGTCTTCTGCAGCTACCCAACAGACAACATACACATCATTCTGAAGATCAAGCATCAATGTTTTCTGTGAAAGAAACAACAAGGAAACCTAAATGTTTCTGATACGGTCCTGAAGGATGCAATTAATAGTGCAATTCATTACCTCCAAAAGCATGTGTCCGGTAACTGGGACTAGATGGAGAAAGGAGCTGCAGCTGAGATGTAATGATCCAAACTACTCGAAACACGTATTCTGTGAAGGCTTGAAGGTCTTTGACTGTGTATGAAGTTTCAGATACTACCTAGATTAATGCACAGACACAATCGTTTTTTTTCTTCCTCCATCTGCAGCTACTATGTAGGGTGTTATCAAGGCAAAAGAGGTCTCATACAACAATATATGTATTTCAAGATACAAAAGTGCAGCATCCTAAGTTTAAATAAGAGGAAAATCTTTGAGTTATTTTCAGCATAGATTTTGATTTTCCATCCTTTCAGAACTTTTTATCTTCTCTTTTCTTCAGAACACGCTACCAAATCTAAACAATGAGTGGGTGGACGGAAGGATGGATGAAATATAATAGTAAATTTGAAGAATAAGGTAAAAAACCTAAAATAATAACATATTACGGGCAATGTATTTTAAACTGTTGATACATATACTACAGGCTTAAGATCCAAAGGCTCCTAGTCACCCTAAAATATTTACAGTCTGAAGTAATTGTTCTCCATTATTTCACCAATGATTAATTCAGCAGAACTTCCTGCTTAGCAAATTATCTTTACCTTTGATTTGTAGCACCAGCTTGCCATGCTCTGTAAATTGGCCCAATAGAGATGATGGCAAGATAACAAGTGTACAGTTGATGCAAAAGAACATAATAAGAGAATAACCGTACTGAGTCTGAACAAAGGTCTACCTAGCCACGTATTGCATCTTTGAAAAGAACCAAAAAAATTTCTCTAGGGAAAGGTATATAAAAAAAGAAAGCCTACAGTGATATTTCTCCTGAATACTCTCAGTCTTGGTATTTTATAAGCATGGCTCAACATGAAACAATGGCAATGTTTGCATTTAGTAGAACTCAATTTTTTCTTCCATTAATTTGTCCAGTCACTTTTCAAACCCCATTTAGTAATTTCAGTAATTTTAATATTTAGGAGTTTAAATTTAGTAATTTAACATCCACATGTACCAGGAAGCAGCTGAATATTTTAACTATACATTCTGCGAGGAAATACCTTCATTTGCTAGTTTTGAACCTGCTACCTGTTAGTTTCCATCAAGGTCCCTAGTTTCTATGTTGGAGGAAACAGGGAATAATTGTCTACATCTCATCTTCTCCATGCTACTCACGATTTTGCAAACCTCTTTTGTGCCCCTGACATATTATCCAATATTTTTCTAAAATAAAATGAAGAGCAGAGAAGAACCTACTTCCTTGCAAAGTAAAAGGAAGTGTCCTTGTTTACCTCTGTGTACCTCCAGTCTCCAGGGAGCTGATTGAACTTCCACTGGATAATATATTTCACCCCAGAGATGTTAGCTGGCTTCCACCCTAATGTGACACTGTGGCTTCCAATGGTAGATGCAAATGGTGCTCTAGGCTTGTTCAAGTAGTCTGAGGGGAAAATACAATACAACAGTAAGAAAAATCCTTTCATGGCCATCTCTGGGCCTTAAGGATAAAAGCCTATTACCCCACACACCTGAAAGCTGTGAAGCCAACAAAAACACACAAAAGAATATACTGAAAATGTTGCTGAATAAATCACATGACGTTGTAAAGACAGTTTGATAAGTAAGCCTGAACTGGGCCAAGCTCAAAGTGAGCAAATGTGACTACAACTCTATGCTTGTGTAAATGCACTTTTAATTACAGGTACTTAGTAAAATTTTGCTGAATAGAAACCTAGAGAAGGTATGGGAGACTTCTGAAGAGATTTTCAAGGGGCCTATTTCAATAGCACCATATTGGCCCAATTGTCCCCACATAAGTTGCAGGAGCTTTTGGCAATGATTTCAAGGTAGCAGACAGGTCAAGGATGGGTGCTCGACAAAGTATCATCTTAAACACTTGAGATTTGATTCAAAAAGTCTCATGTCCATGAAAGGGAGGGAAAAAAAGTTTTACTATAAGACAGAGTTAACTTCACTGTATTTGTTAAAAGAAAAAAGAAGAGTGGTAATTTTCTGATGAATCCTATTTTTTCAAAGAAATCCAGATAATAGAACAAGACTGTAATCTTAAAACTGAATTGATCAGACTGCGAATCGGACACAGGACTCTATTCAGACTTACTCTGTGCTTCAACTCCATATGCATCCTCTGCACGGCTACAGCCAAACTTACAGGAAACTGTCTGTGTAGGGTACAGAACTCACTGGTTAGTTTTGTGTAAAGGCAAAATTTTGTAAAGGCAAACTGCCGCCTAGAATTATGCAGACACATTTTAAATACATACAAATCCTGTGGACATTTTGAATACATTCAAACCCTGTGGAAATCATTACATTCATTCTAAAAAATAGCAGTACCACAAACTCACTCCAAAGAGCTTCCCGGGAGCCTTTCCATCAATTCACTGGGCACTGAATTAGGGTTTTCCTCCTTACACACAGTCCCTTTGTGGAAAGCACAAATATGGGGCTACATTAAAGTTGGAAATAGACTTCAGTGACAACCGTGGAGTTAGGAAGTAATAGTTTTTAACTTGTTAATGATATGTTCCACATGTTGGATTTCACCCTTTCTCGCTTCATGTATTTCCTATGAATGAGGCACATTCTTACAAATGTACTTCCAGTGAATTTTCAAAATAGTTTAAATTAGTAATTTGTAACAGCAGCTATGCCTAATTCACACTTCCTTGTTAGTAGTTACTCCTTCTGGTACAGTCATGTCTACAAGCTGCAAACACAACAAATACCTCAGAGCAGTGAGTTCTCCACATTCACATTCTAAGAACAGAAAACTCCTAAGAGTTTTCAGTTTAGGTAGGGAACATATAGTGTTACCCTACTTTATAGGTAGAGAACTTGAGAAGAGGTAGTAACATTTTCCAGATGGCTCTCAGTAGCTTAAAAATTATATGCAAGACTGAGTCTCCTGGAAAGCCAAAACTTTTAAGAAGTGATGGTTTGAGCTTTTCTAGACAGGCATTTTACTTGGGCACATTTTATTCTGCAAGTTCATTCAGCCTATAAAACCTTGAAGCTTGCTTCATACAGCAGCCACCTTTCAAGTGATAATTAACCTTTAGATCATTCAGAAGCAATTCATATGTTAAGTGAGCAAATTTTTTTAATTGCTCTTCCTATGATTCTAGGATATACACTTCTGGCACCCTACAGAAACTGATAAGGCATGTTATTTCAGACAACACAGTTGCAGCTGAGACGGATTTAAAAACTTGCTTTGCAGTATATTCCTATATACATTACCTCACATCTAGGCATTCAGTGCCAAGTGCAAGCACTTAAAAAGTTTTTTCCAATGTTTTTGTATTCAGAGAAATAAAATACTTCCAATGGATTATCATGACTGTTAGCAGGCAAAGATCCGGGTATTAGCAGACATCAGTTATCAACTGTACACTGGAGCTTTCGTTTACAACCAAGATTTGTTTAGTTTGTAGGGGATAGTGTCCCCAGATTACATGCTGATTCATAGTGCCTTCTGCTTCATTTAACACAGACATTTCTGACCATTTGGTTTTTGTCGTGTTTTTCTTTCTTCTTTTGATCTTTGTCTGAACCATAAATCCAATTTTTCTTGAGGTAAGAGGATTACTAAAGCTCCTAGCCTTAGAAATTTTGAGGGAAATTTGCCATCTGCTCTGCCTGAAAACAAGAAATCTTCATATATTTTCCATATATGCCCCCGTATGAGCCAGATTCTGCTGCCCTTTCCTGTGAATACTCCCACCAAATTCAGTGGTACTCCCCTGTTCATAGGTGCAGACGTAATATCTAACAGGAGCAATACTACCAGATTTCAGTCCCAAGGTGTAGTCACACGACAGAGCTGAGCCAAAGCCAAAGGAAACGTCCCACTCTTACTCCCACTCCTTTCCCCTGCAGACTGCAACGACCTGATCCTCTGCATGCAGTGACCTGGTGCTCGCCTGACCATGTGGGGAGTCAAGTCAGCCAGCTGATCCAGCAGAAAGATAATCCCGCAAAAGCCCTTGCAGAGTTGGTGAATTTAACTGGCATATTGTGTGGCCAGACAAGAAAAGAAGAACCGCATAAACCACCAACAACAAAAAAACCCCACACTAATTCTGTGTTTCTACAAAAGTAAGCTGGTTATTTCTTGGACTGTTCCTACACTCCAAAACCACCATTTAGTGTATTTGTAAACCTTTGTCATGGTCACAATTTCACAGATTAAAAAGCATTAAAAAAATAGATCTTTTCAATCAAATTTCCAGCTTGCCAATGGGTTTGTGTTCTACTCGGGATTCCCTCCAACTCCTCCATTGCCTGCTTGAAGTGTGTTGCCCCCATCAGGGTACAGCCTTCATACTGAGGTCTCAACAGTCCCAAACACAATCCTGCAATCGTCTCATCTCCATCCCATCCTACACTCTATGTTCATGCTAAAATGGCCCCAGAAAGGCACCATCTCTTTAGCAGAACTTTGTTGCCTCATGCTTATCACTGTAAACGCCAGTCCATCTGCAGCGCAGACCAGGCACTCCCCATTTGAGATCTCTTTCTAAAGGGCAACACGTTGCCCCTTACTGAATTGCATTTTACTTCATTTGGACTTTCTACTCAGTCAAGAGTGTGTTTTGTCTTCTAGCTCCCACTCCTTATTTCCACTTCTCGCCAAGCTGGTGTCATACCAGCCTTAATAAGCATTCTCTCTGGATCATCTTTGATGGCATTAATTAAAAACTGGATAGAGCAAGACTCCCGTGAGAGCCTAGAACATATTTTAAATAGGTCTGTATTGCATTCCATACTGGTGTGATTAGTCTGCTTTCTTTAAAGCAATATTCTTTGCTACACAGCAGTTTTTAATGTAAACATGTCCTTAGCCACCATGCTGGAAAGAAAGGATTCAGGTACTTAACTCATTCTTCAGCCTTAGGGAGCAGAAAACAATTAGACCTGGACTGATAAGTTTCTCTACTTACGTTGTATTTCTTAGCATTATGTGGACATAGTAATCACTGAAATCGTGATTTTTTTTTATTGATCTGATTGCATTTAACCTACCTCACATGCTCTGGTGTATGTCTTGTTCTGCCAAGAAGCAAATTAATAAAATGTGGCATTAGCATAAATATATCACAGAGTATTTCAAACAGATAATATCAATTAATTAGAAGTTTCTTACAGTGAAAGTACACTACAAAACCTTATCACTGGCAAATACTGAAAGAAGGAAAACCCACACTTGAAAAACCAGAAAGTCAACATTAAAATGATGCCAAGGATGAATGAGCTTCAGGTGTTCAAGAGGTCCAGAAAAAAGAGCAGTTTAAAAACTATCGTGGCAGTTGTCCCAGACCAATGCTAATTCTCATCCATCTGGTTTAGTAAAAGCAAGAAATCAGTCTAGTAAAGACTATGTGCTTCATTTACATCTGCATATAACTCTGAGACAGGCCCCAGTAGAGTAAAACCCTGAAAAGCACTAGTTCTTTCTCACTGCCTGAAAATCCGGGTGTGGTTGAGCTTAATGAACTGTAAAGTGTCCCCACATTTTGATGAATGCAATGAAAACTTTTTATATTACCGGTAACTCCCATAGCAAGAATTATTATCTTCCCAAAAGAGAATTTATAAACGTACTGAGAGAAAATATGGACATTACATCTTTTCATAGAAACACTGCTCTGGTTAGGTTTTCCACATCTGCCATTGGATAAGGTACTTGGTGGACTGCAGACAAGTGCTATAGAGCCAAGGCTAAGGCAATACTCACACATTTCAGTGGGCAATTGATTTGCACCGTTGTATTCCAAAATTGACATCCCTGTGTGCACTGCAAAGACAGACAGTGGCTTTAAAAAGGACTTTGAAAGCATATTTTTAAAGAGAAGGGATACTCCAGTGCTAAGGGTGAGGACAATAGTTCAATTTCCAGCTACAGTAAAACATTCTGTATGACCAAGTCACTTAGCTCCTTTGTGCCCTGGTTCCTTAACAATAAAATAGGCATTTACAGCACTTAAGCTCTGTAACAAAAATATTAAGTATACCAAAGATTATAGGTACTCAGATACGACAGTAAGGGAGTTATGTTGTATAGTGCCCCTCACAATGTAAAATCAAGTATAGAGCAGAAGAAAAAGTAAATCATTCTTAGAGATTGGTTTGTGCAAAACAGTAGATGTTCGACTCCCTGTTCAGCTCTGGTAAAGACTTTGACACCCTCACATGTACTGAGAGCACTAAAAGGACTGCAGGACACCTGAGCAGACTGCGACTATCACCTGGGGGAGTGTTCAGCTTTACATAGGCCTTGGGAAAGGGCTGGGGGGCAGCAGGAGCCCTGGCTAAGACAGTCCACGTTCAGTCTTGCTCTGGGAAGGAGTCACCCAGCCAGACATGATGTGTGTGGCCAGTGCTCCCTCTCTCCCAGCTTTATTTTACCACTTGTTCTCTGCAGAGAAGTAACAGATATGCAGTATGCAGCACGGCCAAGCACAGTGGAAAGCTGTTCAACACAAGCACCCCGCTCTCACACAGGCAAGGCATCGGCTTTAAAACCACGAGTTTTCAAAGATGTGATAAATATTATGTGGTTTGGATTTGATGTTGGACCTTTCCTGTTTATTCTGTCCCATCCACTTCTTAGTGGTTATGTACATGTTTCTTTTTAAAGGGAAGCTGGAAGGGAACAACTTTGGAAGCAGGAGACTCTGATATCAAGCATTGCAAAGCCTCATGAAAAAAATAGTAAGACTTGATAACACTGAGCAAAGATACACAGTAACCTAAATAGGCGAGTCAACCTTGCTATGTATTGTCATGACAACACAGCCTTTTATGGTCCCAGCATCATAAATGACCCAGCCTCGCTAGACACCAGGTGCTGAGGGGCTGCTTCCCACTAGTCTCTGTGGAAAATATCAATGACTGAATTCTCCACCGCTCTTCAAAGAATATGTATAACTGCCAGCTTGAATTGCATTTGAAATCTGAACTAGGAGAACATCAGCTAAAGTCCTCACGAGAATGTTGCTATGGAAAGCTCATGTTAAGATGAAGAGCCCCCCATGATAGACACAACCATTTGAAGTCCTACAGAACTCTAAATTTTCAACAATTGTCATTTTAAGTTTTCTCCCATCAAATCACTGAGAAAACAAAATAAATGACTTAACTGTACAAAGGTAGCTGAATAGAACAGTCTTAATGGTTTGCATTTTGGAGGGAACATTAGTTTTGGCTCATTTTCTCAAAAATGAGTGATTATGAAATTTGTAGATCACAAATGTGAACATGACTCATAGGAGAGATCCACACCCCTTACACATTTCTTTAAACAAAAAAAGTATTTGTCTTTAATAATTTGAGCCAAATCTAAGCACACAACCTACTGACTTAAGCCAGACAGGCAACTGTGCACATTTACGTGAAGTCTTTAACAATATGATCATTGCTCCCATTTTGTTCAAATAGCAGTAAAATAAAATGTCAGTAATTAATGAAGTAAACCATTACTCACTGCTCCAGTGATGTCACTAACATTGCAAAGGTTAGTAATTCCAAGTTCTCCTTCCTATAAGAGAAATACATACATTTTTACAAAGAGACAAAATGTTTCCCCAAAATTCTTTTATTAAAATACATTAAAGCATTAGTTTCTTGTAAAACAAATTTTCTTTGACTAATGTTTCCTCATTTGAAGAAATTTATTGTTGACACACCAGTAGCTTCTCACTTGAGACTAATTTCAGAGTACCATCAAACAAAGACATTGGCAGAATCAGTTGGTGTTAATTAAATTATCTCAGGTAGAAATTTGGCTCTCATCTCCTGATTCTGGTTCACTGAGTCAATAACAAATGCTTCATAAATATGTTGGGTATAAATGACGAAGCCAAGTGGCTTTGACCTCTTGGGTGCAGAAAGACCTTCCTTCAAGCTAAATGCCTTTTGTCTGGCTTCCTTTTGAAGGGGTTTTACGCAGCCATATGGTGACCGCCCTTCCTCTCCTGCCAAAAGTGCTCTTGAGCTAAGGTGCCTGTTTTTTCACATCATTCGAAGTGTGCAAAACCAGTCACCACCTGTGAAGTGCAAATGATTTGAGGATGTATCTAACAAGCTTGGAGAAGCTGAGTGTTAGGTCTTAAGTTTTATCCTGCAAACAGGTAAGAGCACCCTTAATAAAACAACTCTCGGGAATAAATTTTCAGCACACTGGGCACACTGTGACAAGAGTGAGAATCAAAAATGTCACAATCAGCACACTGGGCACACTGTGACAAGAGCGAGAATCAAAAATGTCACAAAGCAAATGTGAGCACAATAAGTAGGCTGGAGGCGAAAAATAAGATTTACAGCTCTCGGACTCCAAGATTATATTTTTCTCATCTGAATCCCTTACACAACACGTTCACTGAACATGAATGCGATTTTCCTGTCTTTCAAAGCTGAGAGGAAGAGAAACTTATTTCCTATTCTGAATTAATTTAAGCTTAAATCAAAGGATTCCCATTAAAGTTATCATTGCATGATAGGCTTCCATCAGGGAAGGCAATTAACTCTTTCACTGGTGCAAGAGTTAGAAATAGTTTTAAAGGAACTGTCAGACAAATGTATGAAATAAAATGGAGCAGGTGACAGTCCTCTGCAGTAGGTTTCCACAGTTAGCCCCAAGACACAAAATGTCCTTTTTACAGAGCAAAGGTACATGGTCTTCTAAACAACATCGACATTTCAGGCAAATAGAAACAAGGAGGTAACTCCTGAAGCCTCATGCAGAATTATTGTTTGGATTTGAGAGGGTTTGCTTATCTTTGTCATGCATCAGTAGAAGGAAAAATAATAAATTCCACTCAACTACTCAAAGGAACACTAAGAAAGCATAAGATTAAGGATCCAACCACTTACTTTAATACTTAAAGAAATATCCACAATTTAAAGCATAGGTGACTTAAAAAAGAAGCTGAAACTAGTTCAAGATAATTGTGCAAGCCATAGATTCCCAGACCATTTCTTGTGAATTTACAGTTTTCCTAGGTTTAGATAAGAAAAGTCATAGACTAGACAGAAACTGATAAGTAAAGTGAATAAACTGAAAGAACAAAGGTTTCTCTCCTCCACCCTCCAGGGTCTTTAGCGTTTATAGTAATTTCAGGAGCTGTTGGAACATAAGTATATAAAGAAAGTATAAAACGAAAACCCATGCAACTTGGTTAATGGGATTTCTTCCTTACCAGGTTCCACAAATTCAAATGTTAAACATCAGTTCTCAAACTCTGGTTTCACTCAGATACATTCTTTAAAATAATTTTGAAAAAGCTGATAATCTTACAGTGCTAACAACCATCTATGCTTCAAAAAATTAAGTACAGTTTTTCAAAACTTACCAGATTTCTTGCACATAAGTTTTGACAATTTTTTGAGAAAGTACAGTACACTGCAGAAATCCATACACAGTAAAAAACAGCAAGTCTGTTTAGCGGGAGATCCCACGGGCAAGTGTTCCTCATAACTTAAACAATTTCATCTGTCA
>NW_008796222.1:4309261-4327140 GCF_000699145.1 Aptenodytes forsteri | reverse complement strand
TTTTTCTGTCAGTCTAATTCTTTCCTTGACTTGGCCTTATGAACTCCTTTTAGTCTAGATGATGGAGACGCAACTGTGAAATTTCTGCATTTCGGTTTATTAAATATTTTTTAAATCCCTGCTTACACTCTGTTCTTTCAACAACTTTTCAGCTTCCTGGAGCACTTGTCTTGAAATTGCACAACATCTATTTCATAGTTTCTTATTAAACCACTGAAACAAAAGACTTGACCAATGAAAGTCAGCGTATCTCCTTACATCATTATCATTAACGTAAAGAGGAAACTGAGTGCAATGCTTTTTATCAGGTGCTCCAAGCAACACGGAAACAGGGAAAGAGTGAGAGAAAACTGGCCTGATCTTCATTTCTACTATGATTAAGCTATTTCTAAATATTTTCAAGTGGATACAACTAAGAAAATTTGTTTCTGATGATGAATAACCTTGTTAGAATACTAGAGTTCATATCAGTCGGTACAAAAATGTTAATTAATTCTCTGTCTTAATGACTGTTTCCAAATGTTCCATTTCCACACCAAAATACCACTCAAAACAGACCCCTGTCTGCCTTCTGATGCAACGTCGACTAATCTGATGCAACAAATTAATCAGAGCCAATCTGCTAGGGGGTCTCTACACGAGCGGGCACAATTGTACTAGTAAGTTTGTGGAAGAAAATTGAAGCTGATGGATAAATTGTGTATCTGATTTAAAGAGAGGTGAAGAGTCCTACATAAAGTTGAAGACTCACATTAAAGAGGTCAGTGGGAATTCAAGCTTAAGATACATCCAGTTCCCAGTCTGTGGCACATGTCTGTTGTACTGGCAGAGCTATCCACAGAGTCACCCTGTGAACTGCAGTAGGAAATCTATCCAGCTTACATATATATATGTATATAGGAACAATGCTATGTCACTTTTGTGCATGTGTATTATGCATTATAAATAAAATGTGCTATTTTATAAATAACATAGCATTTTGATGATCAGTTTAAGCTGACACATCCTGTAATTGCTGCTTAAAGAGGGGACCTGCTTTTCCACCACACCTTCCCAAGCCCCACTCGCTTGCCAAGCAGACATTCCTGCAGTCATGCAATAAACCAGGCTGAGAATCCGTTTAACACTAACCCAGCAACAACAGAAGTGAATTGGTTAGCATTAACCTGATGCTGTTTTCTCTGATTCAGGCTGCAGCACAGCCCCATGTGCTGCTGTGCCCATGCATGGTAGGTGGAAAGGAGCTAAAAGCACAAAGGCAGGAAGAAAGGATAAGCCGTGGCTCGAAGGTGGTCGGAGGAAGGAAAGGCATTGTGGAGCAGGCTCCTTCCTTTTCTTCCACTTGTCCTGGGAAGCATTTAGGGCTTTCTCTGTGCATTATCTCAGCCACCTCACCACTACTCAAGGGAACTCCTAGAGGAGAGTAAGACTCGTCTAAATTGATCTTAGCTTTCAGCTGAGGGCTTTCAGCTACACAGGTGAGGGGGAGTTACTACCCCATTTGCTTGCCACTTCTCCATTCCAGAAAGATGCTGGCCCCTCTCCAGCCCACCAGCAAAGCTGCTCAGGAGGGAACTCCTTAGATCCAGCCAAACTAAGCCAGTTTAGTCCGACTGCTTAAATAGTAGCTCTTTGCTAATCCAGCTCATCTTGGCTGAAGAAGCTTCGTCAGAGCTCATATGAGCAGCAAAACTGAAGAGGAAGCTGGTGACACGCAGATGTAGGCTGCAATTTCTCCCTGAGGCAGAGCACTTTGTGCTTTGGATAGATCTTTAGGAGATTTAGGACTCTCAGGATTTTGTCTCTAGTGCTAGTAGGTAGGTCTATACCAGTAAATTAAATGTACCCACACCCATACCTTAGCAGGTGTCATGGGGTAACCCACATTCACGCTTTAAAAATCACTCATACGCTGAAAGAGGATAGCCACAACAGAAATACCTATGGGGAATGGCTCCTAGTTTGTACTATGTCCCAAACTGTTCCCGGATATTATTTGGGCTAGTGCTGATGTGGACCAAAACCAGCCAGGGACAACTCTAACAGTTTAACAGTTGACCCATGTGGTCACTCAGGATTAAGAATGCTGCCTGGCATGGATTTAAATTACTAGCTTAGATGTAGCCCAGGTAAACAAATATGTCTAAGTTCAATCTTTTAAAAAAATTATTTTAATTGCATTTAATTATTCAACACTTGTTTGTTTTGGTTTGGGCTTTTTTTAGGAACTAATAGATTATTAGGATGTCTTGGGTCTTGTTTGGGGATGTATAGGGAGGAGCAGTGGGAGGGGAGAAGGAGCGATCAAGTTAAGAACCTGGTGAGGAATGTAATCAAGGTGCATCTGAAAGCCTGAAGAAAAAATCGGCAGCCATATAAAAATGTTGGTATTTGGCTTTTAGGGCAAGGAAATTTGGTTACTATCAAACACACGTAACTAACACTTTCTTTATAACTGGAAAGATTTGCTATTACTGATGCTGATAATTCTTGTAAGTGAGCATTTGCACACTCATATATGTGTAGTACACACATACCTTGCACAAATGGGCTCTAACCATTACTGCAATATAGATAGTTAATAAAATAATAACATTAAAGACATTATTTAAATGAACAACTTGGTTTATGATGCAGAAATTTTCTTAGACTTCCAACACACTTTCCCACCAGGTGTCACTGTAACATCCCATAAACCAGGACCTTCAAAGGAAAAAAAAAGCACTGAAATGTCTCCTTTCTTGTTTATGTTCCTTCTAACACATCGGCCGAACAAATACTAGCAGTCACCCGAGTCTTTGGATTTTTCACCTGAATTTCAGGAATTCTTCAGGAAGAGAGTATTTATGGGCTTTAGAAACTGAACTTTAAAAGGAGGCTTGTAAAATCTGTAAATGATGGAGCATTAAGTGTTATTTTTAAGTGCACCTATTCCATAAAACTGCATCGTGGCACAGAACTAGGGATCCAAATTCTGTGAGATATCATTAATAAACCTTGTCCTTTATATTATAGATCTAGTTACAGAACATCATTTCCTTCATCCCAAAGACCAGCACAGGGAGAGGATCTGCAAGGGAGAAGACCGTGAATGAGAAGAAAAATAGCAGTGTAGTGAGTAACAGAGAAAAGCAAACTCTATTACAATTCCCTACCTGAACAGCAGTATATATCAGAGCACCTCACAAACTATGGATTCATCTTTCAAACTCCTTTGAGAGCAATAGAAATATATACAGATGAATGATCAACCTTGATAGTAATGAATATGGGCTATCATATCTTAAGGAGAAAAATGCACATTATTACTGCCAGTAAAGCAAGTAACTAACATCTTCTTCATACCTGAAATCATCATGATCCGTAAAGACAAATCTTTCCTGTATGTGAACATGCACATGATTGTGCATGTGTATACATGACTGGTATAATATAAGCAGACTAATGATCTAAGACACAGAGCTTTAGGGCTCCGCTGCACTTACAGCAGAAGACTGAAATTGTCAGCTCAAGGCGGGTTGGCAGCCTCCTCTACCATACACCCCAGTGCACAGACACAAGGTGTTACCCCTACAGCCAGAGAGATCAGTTGGGAAGCAACTCCTGGGCTGCCAAAGGTTACAGCCCAACACACTAATATAAACTGATGCCAACTTCAGGTTATTCTAATACTCCCGAGCAAAAGCTCTCAAATTTCAGGGCAGCTCCCGACTGACCCAGTCCAGGAGCCATGCCATCATCCCTGCCCCAGTGGCAGCAACCTCCATCAAAAAGGTAGGCCAAGCAACTCAAGGTAATACCCACTCCAGCAATTTAATTTTAATCTACTCCCACGTGTGAGTCAAGCACCTAAAATCTCATCAAATGAAACACTTGATCATGTGCCGTCATTTAAACACATCAGTACGTAGTTTCACAAAACTACAGCACACAGCAGCAATTGGAAGGACCTCAAAAACAGAAAAGGGGATGCCTGAAGAGGCAAGGAGGGGGACACCCAAAGGTCCCAAATGTCTATGTCTAATCTGGACTGCTTGTGTCCAGTTACATAGCACTAAAAATTCCTTGAAGTTAGACCACATTCATGAGTCCTATCTTGATGGGGGGGAAAGTTGGGAGAGGTGAGAAAGGAGAGACTGTCAATCCCACAGCCAGCCTACAGGGCAGACCAATGAAAAGGAAAATCTCAGCTTTTACTTATCCATTTCTAACCCCTTTGTCTTGCGGGGGTAGCCTTGAAAAGATGTGCTGATGTGAAGCACTCACTAGTGGTGACGGATTTTCACTCTTTCCCCAAAATCACAGATTATTCTCATTTTCCCTCCAGCAATGGGCCTTCATTAGCTTTTGAATTTCTCAGTAAAAAGTTAGTGAACAAGGACCCTAAGGGCAAAAAGCTTCCCTCCACTGCCCTTGCTTCCCTCCCCTTTCATTTGTTAGTGCAACTGCTAAGGCAGCTGTTTCTCTGGCAATAGCAGCCAGTCAGTGAGGGAGCGCTTTGCACAAACAGAGGGAAGACCATACAAGAGAAACCCCCTGGTGTCTGGCTCAAGATTTATATCTATCTCTGCAGATTAGAGAATTGGGGTTGGGGAGGGGGGAGAAGCAGACTGTTAAACTGGATCAAATTCGAAAGACAGTCATGCATGAGATACTTAGCTAAACCGGTCAGGAGACAGGGATTTGTTTCTATTGATCTGCAGTAATGATGACTGGAGAAATGTCTCATTAAACGATGTACAATGATGGATTTCAGACCAGGCAAATTTGAGCTGTGGAGATTAACAGTAGCAAGAGATGTGAAAGCCAGGCCAGGGTAGGAAATATAAGGAATGCTAAAGGGTAAAAAGGATCTATAAATATGCTGTTAAAAAATTCAAATCTGAAAAAGAAAAAGACTATATCAGGGCTTTCTATACTACATTTGTGTAATCATCCTATGTGACATCAGGGGAGAAAGAGAGCTAGCACAAAGTGACAATAAAAACCTTGCTGTTAAGTAGATAAATTTTGCACTGCTTTTTGTATTGCTTTAAAGAGGACAGGTTGGCAAGCTATTTGCAAAGCTCTTTAGTGATTTGTTCAACTTTGTTATCTATTAGGTATCTTCTGATTGTTACTAATCAAATGTGCAGTCTGAATTTTGAAGAAAACTAGATTTCAACGTACACAAGTAGCAGACAGGGCAACAGTGTAAGTGTAAAGTGGCCTGATGAACCGTGTCTGAAGAGGACTGCATGGAAAAGATTTGCACAGGTTTTTAGAGAGGAACAGAAGGAAAGAAGATGCATACTGCAGAGGGAGTGACTTATTGCTCTGAGCATGTAGATCAGTGTATAAGAAGAGATAAAGCCGAGATTAGGAGAAAAAGACAAAAGGAGCAGAAGCAGGAGTGTAGATTACATGATCTTTGTAGAGATCTTCAGAACAGTCAGATGCTCAGCCTGCATAAACATGTCCCACAAAAGGCTTTACCTCTAACACCTCCTGGTTTCCATGGTATTTCAAAATACCTGAACATTTAATCTCCCAGTAGTTTCATAGAAAGAAATTGCTCATCCAGCAATCCAGAGGAGAGCCCATCTGCATGGAGTTTGTGGCAGCCGGAGAAGAAACAGCACCCACCATGTGGGACAGGAGTTAGCAAAGGCTGGATTTGACCATTTCAATCACCTGCTTGTGAAAATGTGTTGCTGGAGTGCTGTTTGGATCCACTGTGCACTAACCTTTTGTTAAATATCTGGAGTTTCAGTCCCTCTCCCCCAAAAGTTCCTGTCCTCGTCTCCTTGGCTGAGCAGTGCCCCTGAGTACTGGCATTGCTGCTGGTCCACAGGAACAAGTAGTTCCCCCTCTCCACACAAACAAGAGCAAAGCCACTCGTAGGAAAAAAAAAAAAATTAAACAATTCTCTAAAATATTTTTGAGCCTCCAACAGGCAAACACAAGCTTGTTGCAAACAGCTGGAGACACATCTGATACCTTCTTGTTTGAGGGACAGGGAAACGTCCCCGGTTAGCTGGGACTACCGACATGAGAAATCCTGGGGATGGTAACCCCGCACGCCATTTCCACCTGCGTTAACAGGTGAAAAGGTAAATGCTGTAGGAAAGCCAATATTTTGTCTCGACTCACTAACATGTGCCAGCACCACAGGCAGCCCTGTCGACTTTTAAGATTTTATCCTCTAAGGGTTTCAAACCCCTTTGGAGTACCAACAGCTGCCATGATTTAAGGCATGGCCTTTCTTCAGGAGGCACTTGTTGCCTCGCTGGGCAGAGGGGAAGGCCTGAGTGCGCCTCCACAGCCCCCAAATTCGGATCAACCCTGCTGAGAGGCAGCCAGTGCTGAGCCTCACAACTGTGCACCTGCTCCCTGGCTCTGGGGATGCCTGGGGCTTGGTCCTGTTGCCTAAACACAGGTCTCTGATGACACCCACCTCTAGGGTATCCCAGAGGTTCACACAGTGCTGGTGGTGTCTGGGCACCACAGCCAGTGGACCCCAGGGCAGGGCCCAGCAGGCAGGGCCTGTCCCACCCCCAGCCAGAAGCAGGGCAGCTGGGGGCACTGAGGCAGCCCCGGCCCCAGGCGTCGGGCACCTCCCTGGGGAGGGGGGACCGGCCGAGGCCAGGCTGGGATGTGGGCCCATGGCTCAGCGGGGCCTGCAGGCAGGCAGGGCAGGGCAGGGCTGTGGGAGCTGGAGACGCGGCCCTGCTGTGGCATCGCTGGGGCAGAGGCTGATGGTCCCAGGGGTCTGACATGGGGTCGTGGGCTGTGGCCAGGGGGTGAGGCCCTTGGGGCCAGGCAGGGACAGCCAGGGCCCCCTCAGGGCCCGGGCAGGCAGGTGTCACCCCAGAGCGATGGAGAACCCTGCCCTTCTGGACCAGCAGCTGGGAGGCAGGGGGATCAGCCAAGCGTCTCAAAAGGCAGGAGGTGCTTCTGTTTAGGCCACTGAACCAAGCCTGACATCTCCATTGACCACAACAGCAGTCACCTGCATTTAGATGTATTGATTTTAAATTAATTACAGTGCTTTAAAACAGCCTAAGTATTATCTGTCCCCAGCTGTGTGCACGCTGCTCCTCGTGCTGGCACTGACATGCTCTCAGACCCACAGCAAAGTGGTTGTTTGGGTGTTGAACCAGCTTTTCCTTTTCCTTGGCTGAGGAAGTTTTCTGACAGCTGAGGGAAGTTTCCTTCCTGAGGAAGTTTTCTTCGCCAAGAAGTCAGGCAGATGCCAGAGCAATGAGGGGGCCGGGCACACAGAGCTACACCTGAACACTAACGGTGAGGGCACACACCAAGGCTAAGAGGATTTATTGCTCTGTGAAAGAGAGTCGCCCTGACATTTTACCCCCCCTTTCCCTCCCACCATGTTCCCAGACCTCAGTTTCCCCTGCCCTGCCCTAGCGGTGTGGTCATTCCCCCTTGCATCAGCTCTGGTGCTTTTTTGATCCTCTACTGAGTTAATTCAGGTCCCTGACACAGCAGAAAGCCATTCACCTTGTTGTCAAGAAAATGTTCTGCTGGCTCAGCAAGTTGAATTGGCTCAACACAACATCAGGTGAGCACCAGAAAGAGGGGAAGTAAGGCCAAGAAAGGGACCCTTTGACCTGGCTGGTTTGAACCTTCATTCTAACAGCTGCTATTGTTAACTAAATTTAGGTCTGAGGATACATCATTGTCCCTTAATAGAGAGAAGCCTGGGGAGCGGGATCTGCTGCTCATGATGTGTTTGAATGCGATCTTGCACAATAGAGCAGTGACCTCTCTCTGCGTTATGATAATACAAATAATAAGAGTTGGTCTTTAATTGTGAACACATCTGGACTCCCAAAAGATTTGCAAAACAATGACATGCTTAAGCTGTAATGACAAATACTACCTCAAGGTAAAGCAGGATAAGAAAGGAGAAGCATTAAACAAGGGATGTCATACTGGTTCATATGTTTATGCTCCCAAGATTAAAGATATAAATTGGCTTATGAAAAGTATATTATTTTTTCAGTATTAGTTACATGCACAAACACAAGCATGTGCACACACACACCCCTCTTCTAATGCTGAAAGGATGGATGTCAGTGGATGTCAAAGAAGAAAGGAATGCACTAGAAAGAGAAAATCTCTAGATCAAAACAGATGTAACAACTACTTATTTTAAAACAAATAATACTGTAATAACTATTTCTGAGAAGATGCTTCTGTATTTTTTTCTTTTCCAGCACTGTTTGGGATATGGACTAAATTACACACCGGATAAAGTCTATTCTGTGAAAAAGGCTAGTGTGCCCTTTTGCAGTAATCCACAGCAGAGACTGCAGAAGAGACCATATCCTTCAACCTCTGCAGACATTCATGTTCACGGTCCAATGTACTGGTGGATACCCACACTAATAACAATTTAAGTGAAAGTTGAACAGCTGAGGTGCAGGCACATGCTCTCTTCTGCTGCTCTGCAAGCTGCAGAAGTTGAGCAGAGCAGAGAGCTATGGGTACAGCAATATCTTGAAACACTACAGCAAGATCCATCAGAACCTGGAAAGTAAGGGCCCCAAGGAGCGCCCGGTGCTGCTGTCAGCACAGGCTCCCCCGGTAACTTCAAAGTGCTTTAGATTAGGCCCAAGAACTAAGCTGAAGGCAGAGACTTTGCCCAAGCAGGACTGCTAAGTAGTAATGCTTCCTTTGACAGAGTTGCCAGGTCCAGAAAGAGTGCCCAGGCACATAGACTTTAATGTCTGCATGCCAATCAAAATAGTTTACTGCTTTTTTGCACATGGTTTTCAGATAAAGACAATACATATGAGAAATTCATAGAATCATAGAATCATTAAGGTTGGAAAAGACCTCTAAGATCATCGAGTCCAACCGTCAACCCAAGACCACCATGACCACTTAACCATGTCCCTAAGCGAAATTGTCTATATGTGTATTTCTATAAGACCAGTAAAACAAAATAGCTATAAATATTTCTCTTGTGTAGCAACAAGTTAACCTTCACTTGGTAGAACGGCTGTCTGCTAATGTTATCACTATTTTCTGAGTGTGGTATCTCTGTCATGCTGTTTTTGTTTCTTTTGCTCCAATGTTTGCTATTTTATTACATTAATGTAATTCCAGAGATCAAAACAACAAGAAAAAATCCCCGGGACACTAACATAGAACAAGGAACATCAAGAAAAAATACTGGCTTTAAGATGCGAGGAAGTAAGTGAAGGTTCATGGTCTGCCATAGCCAGCCTCTGCAACCAGAGGAAACCAATGTGGGATGACCTACACATGCTCCAACAGTGGTTTGTAACCGAGAGGAGGCTGAAGAGCAGCCGGGGTCCCTGGTCCTGCTTGTTTAAAAGTGGTTGAACTGGCAAATTGAGAAGTCATAATTTACCACCTTGCCAGTGATAGGAGTGGATGGTGTGACACAGGATATTTGACCATCATTTTTCAATGGCTTTGCCTCTCTAGATCCCTAGCAATGAGGGCGTATTAGTGGGAGTGTGGAACAGGGACCAGATAATGCCATGAGAATGAATCAGAATCCATTTGAACTCTCTCTTTTCCAAGTAAAAGCTACAAAGTCAGTCAGAAAACAGTTCAACTGTGCTAACATGAATCCCGATGATTGATTAATATAGCATGCTCATCTTTTTTTTTTGAAACAGTAGGTCAAATACATAAAAATGCATAAATGGTACAGTATTCAAATGTAGACAGCAGAAGTCTGAGCCTAAAAGATTATGGTAACCCCTGAAAAGGTGCTGAGTCCTCGTAATTCCCAAATGAGCAGGATGCTGCATGAGAAAGTCAGGAGCTGCAGGGACTCAGGTCCTCTCTTGAGACAAGAGGTATGTGTTTCCACTGCAGGACTATACCAGGTAATTAATACCAGGGATAGTTTTGCCCTGGTTTGAGCTGCCACCAGCACAGCCTTAGCTGTGGCTGACTGCACCAGCACTGTGCTCACCGTTTGGGATTCTGGGTGTGCATCCTGCATCCTTTTGTGCTGCATTAAGCGGAGCCGCCCCATGGCGTCTCCTCTGTGAAGCTGCCTGTTTCTCTGGGCACATGAGGAACTGTGATGGGGTAGTGGGGATTGTTGCAGGGACTTTGGCCACACACAGGTATTCTCTGCCAGGGTTGGTCATGCCAGTTGAAGGTTTTCTTGTTCCTAGCTACTCCACACTGTTCATCCACTGGAAGAATATGTTCAGAGGAAGCCAGCTGGGTTCACTCAAACCTTTTAAGCTGCTGTGGACAAATGTGTACAAAACAGGTAAGAAAACACATCTACTGCAGAGCCTTTAGAGTGGCAACTCAATATGCCCAGGCAGCAAGAGCTAGAAATGAAGATTAGGCAGCAGAGCAGCTCACCCAGTGAAAGCCTGGCCCTGGCCCTAATGTCTGCCATCAGTGCAGGCAAGCAGGAGGTGAATTCCTGGGCTGAATCCACACAGGCAGTCAGCCCAGCCCCGCCACCCTGCACCAAAACCACCACCATGCTCAAGGGAAGGAGGGCAAATCACATCCACTTTTGGTGGACAAATGCCATACTGGATAGAGGGGAAACAATTAAAATATAGGCTGAATTTAAGTCTAGGAGGCAGACCTAACTAGGTCTCAACTACATATATCACACTTTGAAAAAGGCCTTTAGGACCATTTGTGACCCCCTGGGACAAGAACAACCACCAGTATGCATGTCTAGCATAACTAAGAATACAGTATCTTTAATGAAAAGAAGTAGACAGAAGGATGCCAAAAGTTCTTACTTTGGGAAGGTATATTTGAGAAATTACACCGTCCACATAAACCTAACTTTAAGTGATAAAAATTCTCAATTATTGATCATTTATTATGTTATGAGGAATGAATGTTTAAAACTGGTTTGAGTGTTCACCAACCTGCTACATTTACTTTCTGTTATCCAGTTGTCTTTGACAAGGAACCTAAGGTAGGCTCTATTTTTTTTTATTTCATACACAGCCACAATAATACATTGAATACTGTAATTAAAATATGAGAAAATATTCAAACTCAAGCCCATATTTTTTTGAAATTATTTTTAAAAAGGCACAAAGGTCTTTACAAAGACAGATGACATTTGATCAGTTTTTTACATTTAATAAATAGCCTGGCCTTAAAAGCAATTGACAGTGAACCCTCAAACTATATATACAGTTGTAATCCACAGCTGTGACAGTTATGAATTACAAGAATTTGACCTTGTAATTCATTGGTGTAATGCCCCAATGCTATGTGGAAAAGTTGCACAAGAAGCTTTTTCTCTGCACATAATGATTATTGCAGATTTATGACCCATGCTTCCACTATGCATAACTGGCTTACTTCTGTGAAGCTCCCCAGGAGTGCAGACTTCCATAGGGCCTGACGTGAGCACGGGGAGGGGGGAGGGAGCACAGTCCCACACATGACTAATTACTAAATTAATAAGCACGATTCCCATCCCTCTCTCTTCAGAGTAATCAACTGAGGGGAAAGAAGGCTGTCTCTGGACTTGCTTTTCAACCCCTGAGGCTTTCTGCCTGAGTTCATATCACACCCTGCAAGAAAACTGCCATGTGGCATCAACACTTGAAATTAGGAAGAAGGGCTAGATCTGGTGTAAACTAGGCGACTTCTGTTAAATCAGGCAGCCACTCAGCTCACACTTGTGTTTGCTTTCAGCTCTCTAAGCTCTTACTCATATAGCCAGGGGTATAGTGATCAATAAAACAGTATGTAAACTGCCCTCTGTAGTATACATGAGAGTAAGTGCCACACTCACTATATTAGAAATGGGTAAACTCTGCTTACTTGCATTCACCTTCCCTTACTCTACACTTTTTTTGGAAGAATATAACTAGACCGATGGCTGTCTTTATTAAAAAGGCATGTGATTCAAACATAATTGGTTATTCCTGGAAGTGACCACGGGATTGCTTCATATTTTGCACAAGTAATTTCTTAGCTCCTACTTGGATGCAGACTCATAAACATGAGTAAATGATTAAGACTACTTGTTTCTCATGGAAAAAAAAATGCAGACTATGCAAATTCAGCTGTGAACTCCCCCTCAAAAAAAAAAAAAAAACAAAAATGCTACAGTTAAAAATTACATACTACCTATGTATTAAGGGAAAAAAGTTATCTTTTAAATGTATGAGGGCTAATACCTTACAGAAACAGGAAACTTTCTAAAAACACCTATAAAAAGCAATGAGAGCTTTGTCACTGACAAATTGATCAAGGATGCTGCCAGCTAGTCAGTTATAAGATAGTGGGCTCTGTTTTGACAAAGAGTTTCATGAATCTTTAGATCACAATATTTTTCAAGACAACCCTAAAACAATATGTTTAAATGAAAAGGAACATTCTGCCCCATATTTCTTGACAGAATTTAAGACGGCAGCATGGCACGTCTGGTTGATTATCTTCAAAATCCAGATGATTAGCAACTTTATTTCATTTTGCTTGAAAGTAAGACAAATTATGACCTAAGACTACCAAGCAGCTGTGAGAAACTGCAAAATATGTGGCAGTGGGACAAATGATTAGTCTTCAGCTTGATCTCATAATTACATCATAATAGGTGACATGATTGGATAGGTTACAGTAATTAAAGTGATGAAAAGTGCACATTCATCCCCTATATGGCTCTCATTAGAGTTACACCCAACTGCTGCTGTTGTAGTGAATGAGGCTGCGTATCCTCCTTAGCATCCGATTATCCCATAGGCATCCCCTGCCAGCGCCAGTAAGGGCCCTGCTACCACTCCCGCCCAGACAAGACCTATCGTTCCCTGCTGCTGAAAATAAAAGACAAAAGTCTTGAAGCCTGCTGCAGTTTGGTTTTCTCTCTCAGAGATTATTACCCGAATTTATTGCCTGCAATTTCTTCTTCCATGTTCTTAAGGTCTAAGGACATTTATGGTCTCTCCCCCCTGGGGATTTTTGCTACCAGTGTAATTGCATAATGCCAGTATTATGGTTCCAACTCATCTGTATGGGTGTGAGCAGCGACCTGTGCCAGTGCAAGTTAAACTGTTTCTTCTATCTGAAGTTTTATTTCTGTCTGATTTTTGCCTCATGTTTCCCTTACAGTAATGAAGCACTCAGTCATGATATCCTCTTAGTTACTTGCTCAGAACTACTTGAAAAGTGAAAATGTTACTTTATTAACTCCTTCACTCCTGTGCATTTTCACACCTGGAGAGGGATGCTTACAGTAAGCAAGGACAGAAGTTGCTAACGTGAGCCTCACCAGAGCTAAGGCTGGCTCTGACAAGGAGATCCCAGTCCCTCAGCCTGCTACAAATGGAGAAGACCTTTTTTGCAGCGGTAGTTAGGTGAGTATCCAGAAGCCCAGAGGAGTCCTGGAGGTCAGTGCGTCTCCAACTGGTTTAATGGTATGCAGACCTTAATAGAGTGTGGTGTTATACAGGCTGAAATGTCTTCGCTGCTCCGTGGGCATGGCTTTAGCCTTCCCACGATAGAAACACAGCACAGTAGACTGTGTCCATCAAACACTCTACATATACAGAGCAATTCAGGTGTGTCTCAAGGAACTTGCTGGACTTTCTAAGCCATACCACAGCCTTGCAGCAGCACTGACTTTGCTGTAGCCTAACCATTTTTAACAAGGAGGGCTCTTTGCATATCATATACAAATGTTGAAACTAGACAGATCTCAGGCTTTTACTTTATATGTTTAATTTTCTGATTTTTTATACAACCACCACATATGCTTCTGGCAGAACACAGTACCCGAATACACAAAGATGAGCAACCAGAGCATTTTGTTCTCAGCTTTATCCTGTAAATCCATTATACTATTTGCTTTGCACCAATGAAAATGCAAAACCTGGCCCATGTATAAAGACAGTTAAAAGACCCCTCAATCTGCAAGCTATCCTTGTGCTAAATGACGAGATTAACATACCTCTCAATGTCTAGAATTGTTCTTGCGCTTTGTGATTTGTGACCTCGGGTCCTCTCCACTTCATTGTGCCTTACGATTCCTCCCCCTTCTTCTACACAGTCAGCAAAGAAAGTGCTTACAACTTCTGAGGAACAGGAACTTTCCTGTTAGCCGCACAGAAGCAAGGCTGCTCCAGTAAGATGAAACTTAAACCTTTTTGTATAAATTAGGTTTTTGGCTTCCGCTCCCCCCCCTCCCCCCAGAACAAATGTACTAAACGATACTTTCGAAAGAAAGTATGTATACAGTGTCAAGCTTGCAAGATAAGCTTAAGTGAACTCTTCAATGTGTTTTTCCTTCCTCCTCTGCCCCTTCCCCCAGATAAACTACCAGCTTAACATCACACAAGGCTCGCGAGGACTCATTAGATGCTTTAGGTCTGCTCAGAAGAAGCTCTTTCGGTGTGTGTTATATGTTACAAGTATGCAACAGTATGTAACAAGTATAGGTTAAGAAGGTAAATCCATGAATCTATAGACTGTACAAGCCTATAAATGAAACCTGGGTATGTCCCCGCCATACTAACCAACCACCTTCTAAAGTGTTTTGAGCTGATTTTGTCCTGAAGTCCTGTCTTGCTGTTCATCCTGAGGTCAGACGTGTGGAGCAAAAACATAATTTCTCATTTGCATAATTTCTCATGCTGCACAGTAAAGGTATCCATATGATGAATACTAGATGAGATACATTATCTAGTTGTAGGTGACTCAGTTAATACCATTTGCATTAAACACACAAAATACTTCTAACTGGTATGCTTGGAAAACTAACTGTAAAGGAAGGGCACATGCTCCTGCTACAAAGTAGCCTCTCTACATCCTTGGGTGAATCCTGTCTCTTCCAAATTAAGTCAGTGTTAGTGACCAAAATTAGCTGCTTTAATCTGCCAGAAGTGGTCTGCCAGGGAGTTTTCGTGTTGTGAAGCTCCCATTGTGTGACATCCCCGCAAGTTATTATGCAGGCTCAATGTATGCCTTCTTTCCGAATGAATCTTTTGCCTTGACTCAAAGCCCTTGCCTTTAAAACTGTATTTATTTAAAAGCTGGTTTTAATTATCCTCCTTATAAAGGGAAATTTGGAAAAGTACACATGAACCAATGTGGCATTGTGACAGGGGTTACACAAGTCCTTGAATAACAGCTTTGTGAGCTATAGACTACTTCATTCATCTTAATGATTATTTAATCTTGGAAGCTGACAGCAAGTTCCTTGCCTGCAGCATATTGAAAACTGACAGGGGGAGGGCATGATAAAGCAATGTGAATTTAATAGCAAAATAAATAATAGAGAAGCTACTGCACTGATTGCGTTATTCATTATCCTACTGAAGTCAATAGGAAACCCATGCTTCCAACACCTTCTGGAAGAGGTGAGGTTTCCACCTGAACATTATAGACATTTGCAACAGGAAACACGTGGCCTTGGAGAAGCAACCAGCTCCTGCTGAGCCCAGGGCGGTGAGAAGGTTGAAAAGGCAGCCTTCCTGTACAGTAAACTCCTTCACCAATTGTGAAAGTAAAACAAATACCACTCCCAGATACTTTACAGCCCTGGTCTCGAGGGCATGACTTACCATTTTACTACAAATCGTTGGAATAAAAATAACTGTGAAGGGAATCACTCTCTAGCTATCTGCCCCAGAGGGCACTGCCAAGCCTCCGACACCCAGGAGAAGGAGAAAGCTTCCTTTCCCGGTGTCTGCCAACCCATCTTCCTCCTCCTTATGAGCCTCCTAAAGGTGTGCGGCAGGCAAAAACCTTTTGGCCTTCCAAGGCCGCTAACTTGCCCGTACCGACTACCAACCACCCAAGTTCTGCTGAGAGCTCAGTACTAGCAACATTATCTGCAAGCACCACAGCAGAGGTTTTGGATATTAAATTGCCCAAATTAAACTGCCTCCATGGAGTTACTTGGGATTGACTTGCAGGACTTTCCTGACAATATTTATCATGACCCTTAACAAATACAACTAAACCCTGGCCCTATTATTAAAGAATATATTCTAGATCTCAGTTGATAGAATGCAAAACAGCATAATTCCCAGCACCAACCCACCTACGACTGGCTGGTTTTGAGTGCCCACTGAAACTGATACACAACAATGTCTGCTACTATGTTGTTACATTGCTTTTCAATAACTGCAACTCTTTCACAAGTGATACACGTTTTGCAACGTCTATATTGTCCCATTTATTTCTCTCCCTCGTGTTTTCATTTATGTTGGGTCTCATTTGTACGTTTTGAACCAGTATTTGGTATTGGAGAAGCTATTTTCTGCGACCACAATATTTTTACCAATTCTGTGTTCTTTTTAAATCCAGTCTTGAGGCTGTTGCAGAGTTTGACTTTCTTGCCCCTTCCCCTCCGTAATCACGCTCATCTGTATGGATCTGTTCCTGACAATCTGTGAGACAGATACTACGGTAACAGGCCACTTTTATTCACATGGACATACGCCTCTTTAAAAGTCTCTCAGCCTTCAGATTACTGAAGCGAGTGACCCACCACAACCTCCTTCGGCCAGAAGGATGCTGGCAGTCGCTGACGAGGTCCAGCGAGGATTAGTCTGACTGCTGAACTGCTGCAGTAACGAATGCTCTGCCTCACACCATGTCTAATGTTTTAGTCTAGATTTCAAGCTCTCCTTTGGAAAGAAGGGGTAAGTCTCAACTACTGAAAACCTGTGTCAAATACATGTACCAAGAATGCAACGTACTGGGTACATGGTAAAAAACATGCCTGATCACGTGGTGTCTGAAAAGTTAAAAAACAGACATTAACACTTACAAAACAAGAGTTCAATTAGGATACAGGTTTACTAAATTTGACTTTTTCTAAAATACTATGAAATCTAACAAATATCAGTTGTCTCTAGGACGTGCAAGTTAATTACGTACTTCAGTTTAGCATAGCAGCGCAGTTATTTCTGACCTGCCAGCAGTGTGAATCTACCCGCCCCATAGCAACCCATCCCCGAAAAGGCTGTACACAGTCAAGACAGGCTACTTCGAATTCTCCGGCATACTTTTAAAAGGCCAACCGCTGGGGCCTGTTTAATGTGCGTGCGAGCCTCCTGCGGCTGCTGGCACTGCAGCCGTTTCCTTAGCATGCACCTGCGTCCCCCCCCGGTGCCACAGGTCTTCTCCAGAGCCGGGCAGCTGAGGCCGTCCCGCCCGGACAGAGAGCTGCCCACAGCATCCTTTAAAAAAATCCATAATTAATCAGCGTAGAACTTTAATGCACAAAAGCTTGCACATGTGAAACACGCATTTTGCAACCCTGCGCGGAGATACCACCCCAGGAGCAGGTTACAGGGGCGGGAAGCCCCAGCACGACCCCAGCTCTGCTGGCGCCCGACCCCTCCCGTTCGCCCCGTCCGGCTGCGCGCCCGCCGGCCCCACTCGTGTCCGCCCCCGCGCAGACACCCCGCGGCGTCCCCGCGCACCCCACCGCGCCCCTTCTCGCTGTGGCAGCGGGAGCGCCGCCTGGGAATTAGCCTGCAAAGGGCAAAATAATCCTGTTTGCTTAAAAATATGTATGCATGTACGCGTGTGTGTGTATACGTATATGCATATATACGGCCTGCCAACCTCGGAGGCTCGCAGGCGATGCTCGGGGCTGCGCGGGTTTGAGGTAACCTCCCGGCCCGCAGCGCAGCGGGGAGCCCCCCAGGCGTGGGGAGCCCCCCGGCCCCGGTGCAGCACCCCCAGCGCAGCGGCAGGTGGGAGAAGCAGCACCAGGGAGGGGAGGGAAGAGGAGGGGGCGGCGGGGCCGAGCCGGCCCCTCGGTCCACGGCAGGAGGAGGAGATACCCCGAGCTGCAGCCCAATGGGAACAGTGGCGCTTCCCTTTCTCCCGTTTCCTTTCTCCACCCCCAGCCCCGGGCCGGGGAGGCGGGAGGCGGCAGC
>NW_008796222.1:4255259-4308462 GCF_000699145.1 Aptenodytes forsteri | reverse complement strand
TCCTCTGCTCCCGCCGGAGCCGCAGCCGGGGTCGTCGTCGGGGCTGGCAGCGCCTGTCCCACAGCCTACAGGCAGGTCTGCTCGCCTGCTGCCTCGCTGAGAAAGAGAAATGCCCTTGCTCGTGCCGGGACAAAGTTTCGTAGCAATCTCAAGGGGATCTTGCAGGCCCCTTTGTGATACTCCAGTTTGCTAAAACGAGGGCCCAGGTACTGTTCTCTTTACCCTGTGTTTTTATGCGGCTCACGGTTAAGCTTCCTGTGTAAATTACAAGTACAGCTGACTTCTACCGAGGAGCTGCAACCTTATGGCTGTGGCATTGCATGGCCTGATGCATCCATCTTAGAAGAGCTTGCTGACAGCTACTGGTAAAATAGTTAACACTAGAAATTAAGTATCATAATGAGCTTGACAACGCATTCAGATAAATTAATAGTCCTCGTATTAACGTTCCAACTTGGCTGCAAATTCCAGAACCCAGTGCTGTGCATTAGCATTGCGTCCAGGCAGTGGTACAAAGTACTTTGTTTGGCTGATTTATACCTGGTTTTCCCATAATTTCCTATTACCAGAGATTCCTGACACGGATCTCCACAGAAGGGAAAATTTGGTATCAGTTGTGTCACCTTTCCACTTGTCGGCTTTGTGCGGTAGCCTTTTTCCCTTGAAGCTTTGCTACTCTGTCCTCAGTATGTTTCCCCATTTTGAGGTTCCAACTTGATATGCTCCAAGAAACATGTATGCAGGAAAAAAATATTCCCTCAGTCCCTTTTTCATCAGTGTTTTGGTTTTGTTTGTTTCCTCTTTCACCAATGTTTGTTTCGCACATGATGACATCAAGGAGAAAGTCATTTGGAGAGTCAGTTAGAAATAGTTAAGTTTGTTGGGATTTCTGGGGGTTTTAGTGCATAAAGTGACACTAAGCAGTAAGTATGAATCCTATACCTTGTCTGTATTCCCAAATTAATTGGTAAAGGCACTTATGTTGTATTTATGTTCAAAACGTCTCTGCCATCAGACCAACAGCATGGAAACACAGAGGAATGTTTTTCCTGGTTCTCTTTGGACCAAACTCAGATTTACAAGATAGTCTGTCCAGTGTCTAGAAAGCAGAAGAGATTTTGACCTCTGTCTTTCCTTTCTCCTCAGGGGGCAGTTATTCTATTTGTTTGTTTATTGATATTACCCTATAAATTAGGGGCTAAGTGTTCTAAAGTCACACCAGTGGAGAAAGGAGATAAGGAAAAGTGGATACAAACTTCCTGTAACACAAGCTTCTTGACTTGATTTAGAAGTTGTAATGGAGCACAAGAAGTGCCAGAGTGAACCAGGCTCGAGTTTCAGCTCATTCTGTATCTTGTCACCACTGGTGTCTCCCACCAGCTGGTTCAAAGAAAGATGCGCTGGTTTAAATATATTGATTTAAAAATACTCATCTTAAAAAAAATAAAGTAGTACATTTTCCTGGCTTCTCATGAGCTGGCTGCACAACCTGCTTTTTTTTACGACCAGCTCACCTTCCTCTTCAGTTTTTCCTGAGGGATGCTACAGAACACGGATGAAGCTGCTGTTACAGCTTCTGTTCTCCTACTTAAGTTTTAAATTAAGGAAAGGCCTCTTTTTTACTGTGGCTCGGTTACTTCACAGCATGGCTCGTATCTGAGTGTGACTGCAGAGCCCAGGTGTCAGCTCTTTTTCTGCTCTTGAAAATATGTTAAATGTGTGTGTTGTCCGAGGACATCTACGAAACATGGAATTTTGTTGTTCATAGAATGGTGATAGGAAAGGCTGAGTGTTTAGGGAACTGATTTTAATTAAAACATATTTATAAGCTTAGTAGGTCTCACCTGAGGACAAATATCACATCCGTGACTGTCCACGAGTAATAAATAGCTTTGGGATTTATAATAAAAGGTGGTTCTTCTCCCTTTTTATTCTGCCGTACGCTGATCTTAACTTCTTTTGTGGTTTTGGTTGCCAGTTCTTTGCTGACAACTACAAAATATACCGTGATCCCCGCCTGCCAGCCTCACACAGCCGTGCCTGACCTGGTGTCTCTTCTCAAAATCTCCTTCCAGCGGTTTGAACCCAAGGCAGAAGGGAGGCAAACCTGAACACGTTATCTTTGCCTTTCAGCGTTCTCTGTTTTTTCTTCTGGTCTCATTGAGCAAGACCTTGAACCACGTAATTATGGGCAGCAGAAATCAGAGTTGAATCCGAGCCTTTCTTCTCAGAGTTCTGAGTCGTTCTCTATTACGCTTCTGGCCAGTAGGACTTAAAACTGACCTGAGGGTTGGCTGTTTGTAGGAAGGCATAAGAGGAATGGGGATTTTACTCTAAGAACAAGATTTAAGCCACTGTTCTTGCTGTAACTCATTTATTTTCACTTCAAATAAAGCACAGCAATGAAACTAGTTCATGTGGGATTTGCAGATCAGCATCCGAACGTGAACTTTGCTTGCAGTACTCCTGGGTCTGTTGACAGTTGCACCCAATGCCCGGTCAGAAGAATTGATGGGCAGTAGACTTTTAAACATTTTGAGGCAAGGCTGTTATTTAATGTGACAACAGCATATGCAGTAATTATGAGAGATTATGCCTGTTCTCAGGGGCTTGTACAAAACCCGTACCGAACAATACTGGTGTGATCATGCTAATCCACTTTGCATGCCCGTTTCTAGCAGTTTAAAATGCAGATAGAGATGACTTTCTTGTACTCCCTTTTTTTTTTTCTTGTTCTCCCCCCCCCCCCCCCCCCTTCCAGTTTCTGAATATAAGTGATTGGTAAATTTTCAGTTTGTTTGCGTTTTGTCCTTATGTCTGCTTCCTTCCCTGTCTCCCTCTATCTTGCCTTGTGAGTGCTGACTAGAATTGCTGAAGAGGCAGGCAACAGTTTTCTGGTTGCAGTTCATAAGCAATGCGTGTACCCACCACATGAAAACTGCAATGTTTTCAGTCACACAGACTTTGCTATAAATAGCTCTAAGCCCTTTATATGTACTTCTCTTTAGGTTATCAGGGGACATATTTCAAACAATATCAGAGACAGGGAGGCCACTGTGAGCCTCACTGACAAAGGAGGGAGAAAAAGATGCCTTGGGAAGGTTGTTACCTGCACAAGCATGTAACATGCACGGCTGTTGATTCATATTTCATGCAAAATATTTGTTGATTTGCATATGAAAAAATACATTTATTTATATTTATCAAAACTGTGTCACTTTTAGTCCGCTTGAGCTACATGTGTAGCACGGTAAAAGTCAGTTTGAAAAACACCGACTTCAAGGATGCTTACGCTACTGTATAGAGATGCCTAAGGTACCTTCTCAAAGCCATTTTAGGTACCAGAAGTAGTATAGTTTTGAAAGCCCCTCTGAGCTAACACACTGTGCCAAGAAGTGTGGTCCTGAGTGGCGGCGGGCACTGAAGTCCTCAGCATAGACATCGCTGTAGCTTGGGGCCGGCTGTATCGGATCAGATGCTCTCCTGTGGCATCTACTCATCAACACATGGGTTTGTACCATCTGCTAAGAATGAAACAAGCCAGACAAAATCAAAATAAAATCCTTCTGACTGGATTCAGTGGAATGGCATTGGATCCCAATTATCTGCAATAAAAAAATGTTAATAGCAGTGCATAAGAATGAGCACACAACTTCCCCAAAAGGTTTAATTAGCTTTACAACTGGGAGTAGGAAACTTCAAACTGGGACAATCTACTAGTGATGTTTAAATAAAAAAGGATAGTGGTTTGACTAGTTTTAAGAGTATACAGATATCTTAATTTTTGCTTTCAGAATAAATTATGAACTATCTAATTAAACTGATTTTTGCCTGTGAAAATTGTGTGAGTGCTAAAGACATGTTTTTGAGGTTGGCTGGACACTTGCACATGAAGAGGCTGCCAGTAGTTATGGTTAGGATTGTGGATCCTGTATAATTAAGCCTGGGAGCTGAGAGTGTTACGAGGAGGAAACACTGGTCTTTCATTCCCTCTCTCCCTGTCTCTTCTTTCAACAGAGCCAGGACCTGCCTCTTGGGAGTTTCCTTCCAAGACGTGAAGGCTTAGTTTGGTGGTGGTGGGACTTTCTCATCCTCCCTGAGCAGGATTTCTAGTCCCAGTGTGACCTTACTCGTTATTTCTGTTTCCCTGATGGGACGGGGTTGCTGTCTGGTGGCAGCAGCTGCCTGTGCGGCAGCTCCGCGCTGATCCTCCACGTAGGCAGAGGGAAGGATGAGTGCGCCCAGGCCGTGTTCTCTTTGCCAGTCTCCAAAGAGCTTCGGTGAAGGTGTTTTCAAGTGCCATGAAGAGGGACAGGAGAAGAAATGGGGAAAGCAGAGCAGGGCAAGGCTAGAAACCCAGACTCAAGGCCTCCTGCAAGACCAGGGTCTTCATTTTGGTACTTAGTATCATGTATTTAGGCTCAAGCTGCAACTGTAATTACAATAATATTCATCAGGCATTTAGTAAAGCTCTAAAACGTTGTTTCTTCCCTCAGCTGCTGCAGAAACCTTGTTTCCATCACAGTTTTAATCTGTGATGTTCAAGTTTCTGGCACTTCCACCACAAATTGTTCAATGATATTGGATTTCAGTCTAACGCTTTGACATTAAAGTTGAAGTCATGTTGATGTCATCTTCCAGATGTTCATGTCTACTGAATAAAAATTGTGTTTATTTGTTTTACTTCAAATTACAAAAACACATGGGGAATTCTGGATGCGATCCCTCATACTATACAAAGGCCCGTGTGTCCTGTCAGAAATCAAACAAAACTTTTCTTCATGGTGTAGTAGGAGAGACCTCAAAACACTGGAAACATAGGTGGATTTCTTCACCCATCCGAACAGAATGGCTTTGTTACATGGCTGAGCCTTGTTTTTGCAGCTGCGGTAACCGCGCAGAAGGGAGACGTGCGGCTTCTGCCTGAAACTACTTACTTGTATTTTGCTCTGGTGCCACACCAGTTCTGTGTTGGTGGGTTGCTTTGACTTAATAGTCAGCTATGCTTCATTTGTAAAATGAGCTCGTAACAAAAAAAATCCATTTTGTCCTCCAGGTACGAAAAAATATATTTTAACCTGTAAAATAAATTCAAGGATCCTGTGGGTCCCCCTCCACTGGGAGGCTTTGGCAGCAATGTCTGTGGCTACCACCAGAGCTGTTGCCCTCCCTGTTGTCTCCGCTTGCTCCCAAGGCCGGGGGTTTGTATCATCCCATGTTTCTTGTGTCAGCATGGTACAGGGGAATTGAAGTTGAAATGCCTGGGAGCCGCAGAGCTGAAGGCTTTAAAACAGAATTTCAATACATAAGCTGTAATATGAAGTATCGTGCCACGTGCGATGAGTACTTGGGTGGTCATAAGTGTTCATATTTTCAAACGCAAGAAGGAGTTAGCACTTGCTGATCTATTAGTATTTTGTCACAGACAGAAGGGGCATAGTTAAACTCGTGGTCCTTAAAACAGGTATCTGAGAACTTATTGATTTTCAACAAGTGCTAATGCTTGTGTTTTGAAAATGAATTGCTATTTTTTTTTTAGATGAAATTCAGTCCCTGTGTTCTCTAGGTGGAAAGCAAAATAATATTGTATCAAAATAAATTGAGCAGTTACACTGAGGTATTCCCTCTTGAGATGAGTGAAAAAGTGTTCAGACCTTTCTGCTGTACCCTGTTTCAAAACTTGAGAATGTGATTGTTTGATACTACTGCTAATCAAAAAATCCAGTCAAATAAAATGAAATTTTATTTATTTAGTTTCAGTATAAGTGGCACACACAGGGTGGCGTAAAGCATTCCCTTCTGCACTATTTTTTCACATCCATTTGCAAATACCTTTTATGCAGTCTCATATTAACGTGTCACAGAAGACACAGAAATGACGCTGTGGATCATATACAGTGCCACAACCAACATGATGGTACTTAAGTAATGGTGTGGTGTTTTCCTTTCTGTTTTTTTTTTAATTTCAAATGTCTTTCACAGCAACTATATGTAACCACAATGAACCAGAGAGATCACAAAAATTTCCTGGTTTACGGAACCTCTGAGCATACCGTTCTGGTTAATACCTTGATGACAAGTATCAGGCAGGCTGGTTGCATGAGAATACTGAAAAAAGGCGTTTCTTGCTTTCAGTGCTCCAGGTCAGAAGCCTGATGTGGCTCTTTGGCTGTATCTTCCTCTTAGTTCAGTTAATTTTTGCTTCCATTTCTACTGGAGTTGTAAGGAACCACTTGTTGTTAGATGGCAATAACTATGGAGGAAATAGCTAGTTTCCTAGAATTTGGGTTGACTGAGTCAAAAGGCAAAACAGAAAATTGCATCTTGCTAATAAATGGCAATTATTGTTTCCATCACAAACCAATTAATTTTCTCTTGATATATATTAATAATATAATATTTATAATATTATACCTTGGGGATAATGGGGGGTTTGCATAATCTGCTTTGAGAAAAGTGGCATGCTTTCTGTTGTCCTTCCTTCCTAACAAAACATATACTCCACCTAGGCATACAGGCCAAAAAGGTGAATGTGTGATTTTTCATAGAATCATAGAACGGCTTGGGTTGGAAGGGACCTCTAAAGGTCATCTAGTCCAACCCCCCTGCCGTGGGCAGGGACACCTTCAACTAGATCAGGTTGCTCAGAGCCCCGTCTAACCTGACCTTGAATGTTTCCAGGGGTGGGGCAGCCACCCCCTCTCTGGGCAACCTTACTTTTCAAGTAAGCCGGGACAGGTTTGATTGCAAGAAAAAAGACCACCCTTCATCATTGATAAATGTCAGTCTTGCTTGACTTGTATCACACTAACAAGGGAATTACATATTAAGAAAAGGGGGGGGGGGGGGTGTGGGGGGGGGGGACCCCCCCAGCCAGTCAAGGTCGACCCAGGGAGTGTGTGTGGTGTGGTGGTGTTGTTCTATCATGTTCAGCCTTTTCCTCTTACCCGAATTAAAGCTGTTTTGAAATCTTGCCTTCTCACCTGCTACTGTAACTGGAACAGCTCTGCTTCAGCTTCTCCTTACCCTGATGTCTCTGAATCTCCTGTCCCTGTGGGTTTGTCAGTCCTTAGCACTGCTGTGAATATTCCTATTCCTGTGCAACCCAATATTTGAGTCTGGCCCTGAGCTTGCAGCATATGTTTCCCACACAGTCCAAATTTGGTGCTATATACTGTAAGTTAATCTCCAGTAAAGCACAGCAAAGAGGAAAAACCTGGGGAAAAAGCAGATGGAGAAAGTAGAGCAAACAATTTGCATATATATGATCTGTCTCTCAGTTAAGATTAACATTTCCTACTTCGCCTGAAAAGCCCTTAATAGAAATCCAACTGCATGTTTGCCCAAATCAGCAGAATCAGAGGAGATGCCCTAATGGCACAGTGTCCCCCCAACCCAGAGGGACCCCAGCACCGGGGCGGAGGGGGTCCATCTCCTGCTGTGTCCCCATGTCCCTGCCACATTGCTGGGATGCTGTGGGCAGAGGGACAGGGAAGAAACCCCTGTCTGTGGGATATAGCCTTTATAGCACTGAAGCTTCACCAGGGTCCTGAGTTACTCTTCATGGGTGGCTGGTGGAGGAGCACGACCGTCCTCCCACCCACGTCTTTCAAGGTTCCTTCTGAGCATGCAGTTACAACAAGTGCTTGGGCAATGAAATTCTCAGTGCCTTCTCAGCACCTCTGCGCTTGGGGTGCGTAATGTGGATGTGTATCTTAAAGTAGGCAGGTACTTATTAGAAAACAAAAAATCAACTTTCCTTTTGCAAAAAGGGGACCCTATGCTTAAGATTCCTCTGAAATTTCCATGAATGTGTAGCTCCATTCTTGTTTCTGTTTCCAAAAACACACAGGCTAATAAAATATTGAGGTGGTCAATCACAGCAATACGCCACATCCATAAAACAAAACCATTGACAAATACTAAATGCAGCTATGCAGGGAATAAATAAATAAATAAATAAATGCAGATCTCTTTTGTTGCAGCAGTTAAAAAGGCATAGAAGTTTTCTCACACCCACAAGCTTGAGAGTGCTGTATTTAGAGTGCTAAAAAGCAAATTCCAGTGCTGAAACTCGCTTCTCTGGAGGGCTACATTTGGGTATACTGCCTAAGTCCTGGAAGCAGTGACTAAAACATACTTATTTTTGACATGTACTCCGGTACTGTCTGTCTTTCACAGACTGTGATGGAACCAGATAGTGATCCTGAAAAGCAAAGGCAAACCTAGTTTGCTACTATTTCTGGGTATTTAATAGAAGCAAAGCAAGAAAACTGTATGGTGTTATTTACTTTTTTGTGTAAACCCTGTCCCTTATGTGTTGCTGGATCTTGTTCTTTACAGAATGCAGCAACTTCATAATCCTGTGTCCTCATAAATAATTTATAGGAAAGGGACTACCAGGCTGTAACTGCCGTTCTCTCCTTTGGGCACTGTCAATTCTACGGTAATCTGAATCGCCTTGTCGCTGAGGTCTCATGCGTAAGGGTAGCCAGGTAGTGTTAGGTTTCATCCTGACACAAGTCCCTAAGATGTATATGCAGATGAGATGGTTGCTGCCCAGAAAGTTATTTGATTAAGCAGCAAAATTAATCAAGTCTTTACGGATACAGTGAAACTGAAAGAGTTTCAGTGTGTGAGTTTCTGGCTCGCATCTGTTAGTGTAAGTAAGACTTACTCTACTACTTGTTAAGGTTGCAAACCTGCTGAGTGTAAAGTTCCCTCTTTAGGGGAACGTGGCTTCCTGTTGATGGAAGAAGTTGCTCATAAGGAGATTTCTGCTTGCTTTTGACATTTTAGCAGCTAAATAAATAAAATCTCAGGTCTTGCTAGGTTTTCGTCTTTGCAAACTTCTGCAAAGATGAGAAGTTTCTGGGGTAATAAAGGCTGCCCAGGCTGTTCGTGGCAATCCAGCAAAGTCATTGCCATGTAGGTCAGCACAGCTGGAAAGATTTCCCTGGCTACTGGCATACGGCTGTGCCTGCAATCGCTAAAAAGCTCTTTAACTTTGAAAAAATGGCAGTACGGTTGTAAGCTACTTTGCTAGATAAGGCACTTTAGAATGGTTGTCAGGGATTTTTTTCTATACTTGATGATGGCGATCCAACTGGTTACCAAAATAACTTCGTACATGTTTGAGGCAGAGCATCTGCTGAGGCTGGCTTCAGGAAAGCCCTGAGGAAAGCCAGCCCCCAGCCGCAGCCCGAATGGCTGGAGGGGTGATGGTAGCTGGGTGCGTGGTGGGAATTTGTGATTTATAGAACCGCTGCGGAACCAATTGGAGACCATTTTCTGCTTTCTCATTCCTACTTTAAGAGGGACATTACAGTAAATAATGTCTGTGAAGAGGAGGGAAAAACATGCTGTGGTTTGTTTGACCTCCTTCTCCTTTTGCATCCCTTTGAAGTTGGTAAGTAAATAATTTGGGCAATGAAATCAGCACTCCACAATGTTGCTTTGTTTCTTCTGCTGCTCTACCTTCCCTTCCTGCTCTCAGCCCTCCTCCCAGCCACTGCTTGGTTAGCTTGGGCAGCAAAATGGGTGTCCTGAGGAACTGCTGCAACACAGGTGTTAAAATATTTCCTGGGAACCTAATGGAGTCGAATGAATTAAAATGAAATTCAAAGACAAACTTTACACACTATTTATTTTTCCTTTTGCAGTAGGGCATACTGCAAAGTGGGGGACTTCTTCCGTTGAAAAGATAACAACACTTATTTAAAGGCCATGGAAGATTGCAGTCACTGTTTTTTCAGACGATTATAGACTTGCCTTAATTTTTGGTGGTTTCTTCCATTATTTGAAAATAGTTTTTGCTGTATCCACAAAATATTATGAAGAATGTAAAGCTGGACTTCTGAAAAAACTGCTGGGGATTTATATACTTCTTTAGACACAGGGCTCAGCTAGCCGCTCAGCTGGTGTAAATGGCATCTGCCCTGAAATTGGTGGTTTGTGAAATCCCCAAATGCGTGGTCACCCCCCTGCCGTCCCCATGACACCTGCAGCTCTCAGCCCCAGCGCTGCCGGGGAGGCAGGGAGGAGGACTGGGGTTACTCGCCTGCCCAGCGATACCTCAGGCCCGTTATGTTGCCCTTCGTTTTTGTTACCTGCTTGAGACCACTGCCAGGAAAAGCACAGAGGTCTGACATCTTTCATCGTTCTCTGGAGAAGTGACGGGTTTATGTCCCAGTTGCGTGGTGGTCTCTCTCTTCCATTATAATGGCACAGTAAAGAGCTGATGCTCTTGACCCAGGTTTGGCAGCAGAGAGGTTAGAGCTGAAGCGCTTAACTCTGGATTTTACTCCATCACCTCAGAAAGCGGTGAAGGTACAAACCCGTTCATGTTTGCAGCGTGCATGATTCTGTTAGTGATGGAGGTCAGAGTAGCTGTATGAAAACCTAAAGTGTTGTTAGACCACACCAGTGGATTTGGATGGCATCTGGCAAAACAACTTGCTTTTTCCCTGGTCTTTTCTCCTATCCTACATGATCAGGGCGGGCACAGGTTTGACTGGAAAGAGTTGATTTCTTTTTTAGATACTTACCTGTTCTTATGCATAACTCGAATCTTCTTTCAAACACGGGTACAGAACTTCTTCTTGACTCAATTATTATTGTATCTTTTAATAAGCTGGAGTTATTACTTCAGGGAAAGCAACGTGGAAGATGAGACGAATCTCATTTCTCCTCATGGGGATTCTCGTCAGAGCTTGCAAAGACGTACCCTCGACTCAGTGGTGTTTTCTTCGCTTTGGCTGTGTCAAATTGCAGCTGTCACTCTTCAGAAAACACTGATTTTTGGTTGAATCCAAAATTTAGGTATAAAACCTCAGTCTTTCTCAAGGGAAGGAGGAGTGGGAATGAAAAAGGACAGGCTGGCAGCCCCCCCGCTGGCTGTGCGCCCTGGCCTCCGGGTGGGGTAAGGGGAGCACGCCTTGTCCCAAGCACCACCATGAAGGTGGGCGTCCAAAGGGATGTCAAACTGGGAGAGAGGAGGCAGAGAGGGAAATAAGGTTACTTTGGGGGTCTTCGTCGCGGTGGGAAGAGATCGGCAGCCAAGGGGGGGCAGGTAGCCGGAGCCTGTAGCCAGAGAGGCGGAGAGAGAAATGCTGGTGCCCGACTGGGCTCGTGCAGTGGGGTGGAAGAGGGCAGGGAGCCGCTGGTGTGTGCATGAGTACACCTAGGTATAACACATATTTAGCACTGGAGCGAGTCCAAGTCCGTTGTTAATTGCTTAATGAGGGTGAATCAGAAGGATGAAAAAGGCAGCTGTTTGCTGCCAGGATATTGTAGCAATGCCTTTGAAAATGCACTTTGATATCGTGCTATGTAACTGTTTTGTAGTTGGCGGTATAAACATGTTTAGTGAAAGGTGCAGCACATGGAAACTTTTTATAGCACTTTTATAGTGTTTGAAAAACTGTAGCCTCTTCCCTAACTCGGAGGGTGGTATGCTGAGTGCTTGGATGAAGGCGCTGCGCACATCCAGCCGTGCGTGTGAGCAAGGGGTGAAAAAGCCCAGGGAGCGCAGGAGTAAGAGGCCAGGGCTTGGCTTGTGCACTGGGCTTGGGAAGAGATGGGAGGAGAGAGACAGCCCAAGTAATTCTGGGTGGCAGGAGGGTACCTCAAGGAACCAGCATCATTTTCAGAGATCTCTAACTCTGCTGCTTCTGGGACCACCACGGTTTTGCTAAAGCCACAGTATCTGTCAGCGGCTGTGTCCAGGGCAGCTCACAGTGTGGGGCCGGAGCTTGTTTGTGGGCATCGATTTCATCACCTACAGCCTTCCTGGGCAGGTTAGGTCCTGGAGGGGTCCCTCCTGCCCATGAGCCAGCAGCCGTGGTCAGACCCAGCCCAGATGCAGCTGCCTGGAGATACTCCTTTACCTTGTCCCACGCACATTCATCATGCATGTGTCTGAGGATGGGAAATGGTGCTACCCACCAGCCACCTGGTACCTCCTCTCGCCCTCTCCCCATGGGCATGCACTGGTGTCCTCCGAAGGGGTCCCAGGTTTGGTTTCACGCGCATGCGCTGCTCTCGGTGAGCACCGTGTGAGAGAGGGCAAGGTGCAAGAGGTGTGCCTGCTGCTGTGGCAGAAGGTGCCGGTCGTGGTTCTCGCTTCCTGGGGAGTTATTTCCATCATCTGCCACAGGAGACTATTTTTATCTGTGGTAAACAGCCTTAATTCCATTGCTGTGTGATCCTTGGTACCACCTCAGTGTAGGCCAACAAGTGGGCGCCCGCAATCCAGAGACCACGATCTTGATCTTGATTCAAATGCCCATGGGAACTTGGATTACAAAGCATGTTTGATGTGCTTTTAGTAACTCCTGGTGCTGAGGAGAGATTTTATTAAATCTAAGCATGTTTAGACTTTCTGGCTGCTGAATACCTTGTGCTCAAATATTTTGCTTTGCTCCCATCCAGTGAGAAGTGATGAAACCTGGATGTCTGAGGCAAGGTTGTCAGCTTTTTGCCAAATGGGGTGATAGAAAGCAGTTCTCAGAAGTAATGCTAAGTGAAAATTAAGTGTCAGCAAGAAGCCCTGCGTTGAACTGACTGGTTGAATACACATATTTCCAGCCAGAAGAGCTGTGCCTATAGAAAAGGGTGTGACATCAGGTATTTAAACCTTCACAAGGACAAGCAGTTGTGTTGTAAGCTCAGTGTATTGAAGTCTGGCCAATACATTTCTACTGAAAATCAAAACTTCATGTGGAAAATAATTATAAAAACAAAACTAATGGTAGTATTGTTCACATTTTTCATTTGAAAATGTGAACAGGGATACGTTTTGAATTTCTTAAAATTTGCCTCCATTTCTGAGCTCTTGGTGTACAGTGGGGTTATATTTCTAAGTTTTTTTGCTACATTTAGTCATTAAATATATCTTTGAATGAATTATCAGATCCTGAGTTTTATTCTACCTTCCCTCTGTACCTTCAGACTCCTTCCCTAGGGTGCATTTTCCAGCAAATTTTCTTTGCTCTGGTAAACTTGCTGAGAAACTCAAAATTTAGAGCTGCAGTCAGGCTTCTCCGTAAGAAGCAATAGATACTAGGACTTGGTCTGATGTTTTGGACATTGCTTTGGTTCTGGTAGCGAACAAGCTTTTGTCATGACTTTTTCCTTTGAGGCAGGCAGGCAGAACAGAGGCAGCAAGGGACGTTACAGGTGCAGGATGATGCTGCGCTTGCCTCTCATCAGTTGGAGTGTTTGAATGACCATGGTCCACCACTGAAAAGTTGGAAAATAGCATTTATGCTTTCTTTGCTCAAAAGATGTTCTGGTGCTAATACATTTCAACGCTGACTCAAAGGCAGATTTTTAAAAAAGGAGTTTCCCTGGGAACAAGACCTCGTATAACCTCGACAGAGGAGGATGGCAGGCTGAGATCTCTGGTGCACAGTTTTGCCTGTACGCTTCCTGCAGAAGTATAATGCTCTGTGACCTGGACAGTTGTCAGGGTCTTATCATGATAGCAATGTCTTTTCAGCTTTTTGAGGAGAGTTTTGTGCAACAAAGGATCCTTGGGATTGTACCAAGGTGATACTGGCCAGAACGTAGCCCAGCGAGATGAAGACCATGTGAACACTAGACTTTTCATTTTAAGGAGTTCGTCCCCATGACATTTTGTTGTGGTTGTGTAACTTTTCCCTTTGTTTTCCCTTTTCTTTCCCAATAAGGATAAGTTGCAAACCAAGCTCCAGATTGTAGTTACTTTATTTTCATCAACCCAGCTAAAGTAAATGCTTGCAGTCAGAAACATGCAGCTTAAATTAAAGGCCAAGGGCAGTTCTTTTTTACTACACAGCAGTCGGCTACGCAGGCAGCAAGGTTGTCCTGTGTCCTGCTGGAAGTGATCTGGTTTTACACTGCCTGGACCTCTGTGGACCCCTGTCTGGGTTCAGAAAGTTGATAGCTCATGTACTGTATTGCTTCTTATGTTTTTATTCCTGCTGCAGAAAGTTTTCATTAAAAAGATGATGTGCTCAAGAGGCCAGTTTGCCTTTCATCTTGAGTATGTTCCTATGCATTCTGAAATCAATAGAGCTTGGATAACAAACTTGAACAACAGATGTTTTTTAAAGTGTGAACAAGAGGATCTGAAAAAACATATTTAATATGTTTTATGGTGATATGATTTTGGATCTGTGTCTCCTATTCACCTCTATTCCAAGCATGAACCTGCAACAAAATTAAATAGCAGGCAACAAAGCTAGTCATAATGATAAAGCTTCAAAATAAATGCTGTTGCTTGTGAAAAAGCGGTTGAGTGAGTTGGATGAAATGGCAGTGTAATTATATAGTAGCGAGCCAAAGTTTGATAACTTGGAGCTTATCTTTGCACAGCATGCCACTTTCCCCCCAACTCCCAGTATGGCACGTTTCTTTATCAACACTTCATTTCTAGTTGTTCACCTTTAAATAATCTTATCAAATCTTAAGTTTGTTCCTCCTAGTGATTGTGGAAGGAAATTCAGAAAGTAATTAAAATGAACAGACCAAAACAGTTTAACCAAAATATCCCCAAAAGTAAAATTTTGGGTAGTTGAAGTGAACATTGTGAATTCCCAGCTCTGCAGGATTCTTTATTTTATGAACACTTCTAGGCTTGACTTCAATTTTGCAGTGATAAAGGGTAACAGTATACAAGACTCCCATGTAAAGAGTGCCTATGTCCTAACTGACCTAAAACTGAGGACTGCCTATTGTATGCATGTACATATGGGACTAGTTCCACTATTGCAGTAGTTTCCATTAGTTGGAAGATTCAGCAGAATGAAATGGCTTAAGCTTTAATATATCAATTTTAATTTACTAGTACACTTTTAAATAGTTCACTAAAAATTGCTTCCTTTAGTAGTCAAGGTCTCTTATCTGATACCTACTTCCTTCCCCCCCATGGATGCTTCCTGTTTTCCATGTCAGTCCCCACATCCCCCCCATGTATTTCCATGCGCCTTTTCCTGTTGTCATACGTTCTGCTGCAGCTGCTCCTCAGATGCCTCTCCACCAAGGAAAGGCTCCAAAGCCGAGCTTGCTCCTACACAGCGCCATGAAAAAACACTTTGCAGGTGCCTACCCTTACCCCTCGAGCAAGGAGGCGGCAGCACTTACATCTCCGGGCATGCTACCGTGAAGTAGCCTGCATATCATTAACGATGCATGTTCCACTTTTGAAGCCCCTCTTGTGCCTTTGACTTGTCCCCTGTGCTTTTTGTATTGTGCAAGTGGCGCAAGAAAACCAACAGGAAAGTAAGATGAGTCAGGTCCATGATAGTATATAGTTAAATCATGTCTGTGCTTTCATGTATGATTCGGTTACTCTCTCTCTGACGGCTCTTCCTATGGAAATAAAATGTGGAATGATAATTGGGAGAAAACTGTTTAAGGAAGGACCCTACCTATTACATGTGGAATTGCATCTTCAGGGTTTCAGTAGGGTTTGGCTGTAAAACAGAAAGCCAGAGAGAGACTCTGTTTGTACAGGACTATCAAATACATCTTAGTTCATGAGTGTTTCCAACCCTCCTTTCTACTGCTTTACAAGAGAAATATGACTGTATTTATTTTAGTTACCTGTGTTCCAACAACAGCATAACTGAGATGGACTGTTACAGAATACGTCTTTAAAAGCTGGAGGTGCATGTGAGACATGGTTATGTGGCCAGTATTTTCTTACACGGTTTTTATTGAGGAATACGTTTTGTTTCTCTTCCTTGTTTCTCCTCCTACTGCAGGGGATGGATGTGGGCACATGGTGATGTATCAAGACAGCGGGACCCTGGCATCCAAGAACTATCCTGGGACATACCCAAATTACACTCTTTGCGAAAAGAAAATCCAGGTGCCTCTGGGAAAACGCCTCATCTTAAAAATTGGAGACCTGGATATCGAATCACAGAAATGCGAATCCAGCTACCTTACCATCCAGAGCTCTTCAACATTGCACGGTATGTAAAAAATAAAGCAATGGCCAATGCCTGAACTGGTAGAAGTGTGAGTGTTGTTCTGCCAAGACTGGGGGTGCTGCCACGCTGCGCTGCGGAGAGGCTGCCGGGGCCACAGGGGCTTGTGCCCAGCTCTGGCACATCCACCCCAAAGGGCTCTGCCCTCAGACCTGTGGAGCTCTACTATCACAGCTTTAGTACAGCAAGTACGTGGACCTATATCAGCCCTGTATGCTTCTCAGGTAGGGGAAGAGCTGGCTCACAATCCTGCATGTCTCTATTTCCTAGGCAGTTCAGGACAGGGAGAGGAGATAACCTTTATTATTGCTAGCTATTAGTCACTGATAACCTTTGCTAATGTACAGGCTTTAATACTTAAATGCGTACAGCCAGTCTGCACTCCTGCAAGAGATTTGCACAGGAAGATAAGTGAGTAAATATACTATAGCTTTGCACTTAAAACTATCATAACGACAACAGGATCCTCCCCAGAGAGAACCTGAGGCCTTCCTCAAATCGGTTTTCCCAACCTATTGTTGCTGAAACTTTGATCTGCTCTTTCTAGAAGAGTCAACCCCCTTTTCAAGTCAGTGTGCCCTTTTTCAGAAGTCAGATTTAAATCCAGGCAGAGGCATGGGGCTGCAGGGACTTCCACAATGCAGAAATAAACATGTGAATTGCCAGTTCGTAAAATTTTGCCTGCTGGGAGTGGGCTGTAGCTGTACTGAACTTCACAGGCAGAATGGATTAAATGGGAAAAGACAATGAAGAGATGAGCTACATGGGGCCTCTGCAGGTTTTCCAGGTCACCCAGCTCATTGCTTGGCTCAGTGAAATGTGTGGTGCTCCTAAGCTCGGGACTCATAAGATATCTTAGTAGTAAGGAGGGCTGATTGCCTTTCATTCATGAGCATGATAGGTCTATCACTCATCTGGTGAGATAAGATCAAGTGAGGTATTACAGCCTTGCTCGCAAACGAAGGTAAAGGTAATTATTGTTCTCATAAGGGAGGTATTACATTTTGAAACAGCCTTCACCAAGAGTGGGCAGTGACATGTCGATATCTAAGCCTTGCATGAAGCTTGATTTGAGGCGTAAGGAACGTTTCTGTTTGTGTGTGCTGGGATTTTTTTTATGTTGTTTACCTCATTTCAGAACTGTAAGTAATGAGTTGTGTTCACTTGAAGCAGTCTGTCTGTACTTGGCAGTAAGAGATAGGTGGTTAGTATTGCATTATCATATATTTGAATAATTTTTATCGATGCTATCTTGACATTTCTAATCAAAGGCTTTTCTAGGAAACAAGGATAAATCGATATATTGTTTTCTGAAGTGAAAAATGAAGCTTGGATGTTGATTGAAATTCTTGCCTGAAGACATCTTCACATAGTTCAGTCCTGCAGTTATTCAGCCTGTAAACACAGAATACCTGTGTGTTATGCAATCAAATCCATATAATGAATTTCTTTAAAGTATTCCCACACCCATTTTCAGACCTGATTGGTAATGTCTGATGCATGTGGACTATAATTTGCATTCTCAGTAACGAACTGCACAATTAGCAGATTTTGCTCGTATCTGATTAAACACGTTTTATAGCTTAGGCATACATACCATCTGTAATGGTTTTTGTGGTCTGCAGCTCACTGTAGACTTTCCTACTAACTTACCTACAGAGTCTGTGCTCTACATTCAGGTAAATCCATGCAGAACAGCAGTGTGGAAATCATGCTATATGCATACATTCACCATACTGCTTGTGTTTTAAAAGACACAGGAATTCATAGATGAGATTAGATCTTCCCTAAGTGAGTTGTTTCAATAGTTTTGCTATAGCTCTGGGTTTTAATATGCATTAATGTAAGCAAAAGAACTCTGTGAGTAAGCACTGCTAAGTCTATTCAGTCTGTTAAGTGTCCTTTTAGGTAGCTGTTTCTGAGCCCAGACCTCCTTTTCGGAACCCTCCCCTCTTCATGAACATCTACAGGCAGGTCAACATCTTCCCTTTGGCCAGGAAGATACTGACCTTTGCTATCAAAATCCTTTCATAGGATGATGGAGAGTTGAAAAGATTTTGCAGGCATTGAAAACATCTGACTAATTAAAAACTAATCTTCGCATGTTTTCCGTATCTGACCTGGGTTTAAAAAGGAAAACCTAAAAAGCTAAGTATGAAAGCTGGCAATGTGAATATTACTCACGTTTCAAATTAGCCGAGCAGCCTTTGCTCTTTATTTAAGAGGTTTGCAATTGTAAGACAATAAGGTCCAAAGGGAAATATGTTTTAAATACCATGCTGGTCTCCTCAACTCTACAGAAAACAAGAGAGTGAATGTCAGTATGCGTACAAACGTCTACTGAGGAGCGTGTCTGAAGCTTAGAAAATTGGGCAGAGGCAAAACCTAGATTGTGCACGTAAATATAAAATTAGTGTAAACAAGTCTTCAGATGACAAAGTATTGTTTTCCTTTCAGATTTCTCCCACATGTTGCCTTTACATTTAACTGTGATTCATTCATCATTGTAACCTTCTGCTGGGATTCATGCAACACAGCAAGGAGTAACTCAATTCGTGTTTGGGTATTTATGTTCCATGCAGTAAAGGGAAGCTGTTATATACAAATGAATGGATTACTTTGATTTATGTTAGCCATAACATTGATTTCTTCACATTCGTAAGTCGGTGACTACAGATTAGACCACTTAGATGCAAGTTTTATTTAAATTTAGGGCATTCCTCAAATTTTGTGGGCTGACACGAGTACCATGAATCTAATTCCTTCCTAGAAAAGCATGTATCATTGTTGTGTATGACGATCTACTAAAGCCTCCCTGCTCAACTGGGACACAAACATGACACTACAGTTCTCACCTTTGATACTTCTCAGCTTTGATGGACCTGTGAAGGCAGCCATTGCATTTAGTTTTCTCCAATATTGCCATCAAAAGATGGTCATTAAATAATCTTAATGAAGCTCTAAAACTGGAGACATAAAGTGGCTGAACGCTGTTATCTCTGGGTTATTACTCTGCACGCTATTTTCTTCAGTGTTCACTGGAGGAAAGACGCTGTAGCAAGTCTTTTCTTTCAAACTGTTAGCTTTGTATCCAGACTCAGATGTGAAAATATTAATCATCAGTCAGCAAAGGTAGTCTAACACCAGTTTTGGTGAAACTGAGTCAGCTTTGTCTGACAAACCTTGAAATATTAACACAGCTTTGCACGTGTTGTCTCTAGGAGAAATAAATAGATTATAATGTTCTCTTTCAAAGGAATAGCTTTGCACTGGATGAAAATATGTGGGGTTTTGTCCCATAAAAGGAATCTAGAATAAAAATTAATGTGAAGCATGATCTCACAGTGTAGATAAGGTGCAACCTTTACTGAAGTGCTTTTCTTCTCAAGTTAATTGCATTATCTGAGCATATTAAAAATACTGAGCTCTGAATAAAAGCTTCTGAGTTTTTAATTAGTTAAAGGGATATGTGAAAACAAGATTAAACACGTGGTCCCTGTAGTTCTCAAGAACACAACTTGCACTGCTTATGAAGGTGTAACATAAATGTTCTAAAAGTTCAACAGGAACTGCTCTTAGTCAGCTTCTTTTCATGCCTTTATCAGATTTCTGTACCTCTTTTGACCCTTTTTTCTTGCCTTTTTCCCTCTCTTTCCCCAACTAATGGCTTAGTATTTTTTCCCTTAATTTTGTGAGATGATCATCAGTCTTGACTGGAGAGATAGATTAAGGAAGAGATAAGTGCCTACTTACTTCTCCATTCACTTGCAGTCAGTAGGAGGTTGATGTGTTCCTCTGGGGTGGATGTCAGATCTGCTGAGTGACTAGTAATAATTTGGAGAGTTAGTGCAGTTAACTTGTTCTTGCATAATTTACAGCCGGTAACTAGCATGAAATAGATAGAGAAATTACTGAAAATGCTTTCCCCTCCCTGCACCCAGTCACTAAGGGTTGTTAGACAAATTGAGCATTTACTGATGTGTGAGTGTCTGACGGCTGCTGAGAGTGAGTGTGCGCTCGTGCATGTGTGCACACGTGTGTGGGTGTGCAGGAGAACCCAGCGCCTTTGGATGCCTCCCACCTGTCATTATGACTTGAGGGGATTCATCAAACCAGTCTTTCCTTATTGTGTATTGTAATAAATATCTTGCTTGAATAAAGGGTGTGTCCAGGTTTCTTTTTTGCCCCTCAAAGGAAACTTGTTATTACAGTATTGTTCCCGGTATTTCAGGAAATCCAGTGAAATGCCCAGACAAGTTCTTGCTGAAGATCAAGTCAAGCAGTTTCTTAACAGTCAGAACTCTTCTAACGGTTGGGTTTCGCCTGAGTGGTTGCAGTATCCCGAGGTTTCAGCTTTGGAAAGATTTACGCAACAAAGAATGTCTTCTTTTCTTTTATCAAATGAACTCTTTTTTCCTCTTAGCTGCATAAACTGTATTGTGTATTTTTCTGTGGTTTTTGTTAATCAGCTACAGCTCTTTACTAAGGATCCCTAACTGTTGCTGTGCTTCTGTCTTTGGGTTTGGCTAAAACCACAGGCATGTTAGAAGTAGGGGATCTCACCTGAGGTCAAGCAGGCAGACCTACAGCCGGTGCAGGGGGCCCAGACCCTCCCTTTTAAAATTGTAATTACTTCTCCAGCCTGACTCTACTTGGATGCCTTTTCCTTTCCTTTATCACAGTCTTTGGCAACCCTTTGGAAACGCTAACTGAAAGTTATATTTGTTTTTCCTAAAATGAGAAACGCTTACCACTCAGAGGTCAGACTGTGTTGCACAGAGTTAAATGTTGAATGACTGGGCTGTCTCATCCTGACTAACAAATGTGACTACTCTGTCAACTCATGTCTACTGAGTATTAAACACCACCTTCCCCACGTCCTACAAAGAAGGGCGTAGAGCAGCACTTTTCATCTCCTGGCGCATCCTTGCAGGGTGACGCTGGTTATCCCTGAGCATGCGTGGCAGGGTTGGAGCAAAGAAGAGTCTCCCTCCTCTCTCCTCTCCTCCTTGATAGGGGGAGAGGAAGAGTTACCGCTTATGAAAGTGAAGCATTTGTGTGAACGTGGGATCGAGACGAATTGCAAGAATGCAGATGTTTTCATACAACAGATCTTTGCTGGTTTTGTGAGCTGTTTGTGTAAGACTTGCACTCTGGCCGAGTTTTTAGCTTTGAAGTGAAGCAAGCATAATCCATGTTCATCATATCCCCTGTCCTTCCCCAGCTACTGAGGTACTTCCAAATTGCTTTATTTGAGAAAAGGCTACTGAATATAAGGATCACAATTTAAAACATTGTTTTCTTCAGACAAACTCCTTAGGAAATGATAATCCTGGAGCGGCAGATCCATGGGATCGTTGCTACACATTGCTCGTCAGCCATGCCTTACTCTGCAAGACTAATGTCTTGCAGAATCTTGAAGATTCCCTGTTGAAGAGGGCGCATTACGAATTGATACCTAAACTGAGTTCCTTAAAGACCTCTGCAGGTGTCAAACTCCAGATTTCAAATGACATTGAGGAATTTGACAGCAGAACAAGCAGAATGAACCGGACATGCAACAGCTAAAGAGGGACAGAATTGCTTTTAAAAAGAAGCAGAAGTCTTAGAGAAGAGGCAGAAAGTATTAAGAACTACAGAAACAAACGGCATGTAGGCATTGCCAGCTGGTGTGAGAGCAGAGTCCTCTAGGCACAGCGCTTCTTAAGGGAAGTAGAAAAAATGAAGGAACATAATTCAATAAAGCAATTTCAGGAAATATGCCAGAGCCTGGTTGACAGTAGAAGTAAACTAGACTTCATAAAACCAGACAATGCTGTAAAGATCATCAGATTTGCAAAACAACACTATTATGAAAAAGACAAAAGCAGCGGACTATTGCTAACATTTAAAAAATAAACAACACGTAAAATAATCTCTTCAGTCTCCAGGCGAGCCAGCCAAAGGATATCCACGAGACAATTTACCGTGTATCTTGCAGGATGTTAATACTGCTTGGAGACAGTGATTCCAAAATAAAAGTATTTCGTTTAAGCCACTTAAACCATACCAACAGATCAGGAATTCTGGATGAAAGGCATTAAATGTTAGTTTAATTATAGAGAATATTAAATTAGGTACATTCAAAATCCCTAGGCCCGTAATAGCTCTCCTGCAGAATTTTAAGTGTATGTATATATGCAAAAAAAAAGAATCTGGCATGAACAGACAGAACCACAGTTGGGTCAACTCATTAATGAGACAAGGAAAGAAGAAAAGGCCCCGGCATCTAGATGTAGTAATACTGAAATGTGGAGAACACCTACTCAGTTTCATGACATGTAACACATCTGTTTATTAAATCGAACTCTTTTCTTTGTTCTTAGTAAACAAACCAAATAATCCTGCCTACTTACCCTAGCAGAGCTCCAGCCGACTCACTTCAACAGGAAACAGGGAGAGAGATCAGCGTTCATGACTCATTTTTCAAGCCGAATATGCAAAACAACCCACCTCACAACTAACATTAGAAGATGAAAAACTGATAATGTGATCTGGCAGTTCTCAAAAGGGATCTTAAAAAACTTTTGGCTTAGTCCCAGGTTTAGGAATTAAATATTTATCCAGAGTCAAGTCCAAATGCTGCAGTAAAAGTTAACAGGGCCCTATAAACAAGTTTCTCCCTTTCATTCCAGACACAAACCAAGGCTTCCTCCATCATCCCTCCTCTCCGCTATGGTTCTACAGTATTCATATAGACAGCCTGGGGAAATCAATAAATCCTAGGTGGAATGGACAGACAAGACAGGGAGCACATATGAGTTTTAATAGTAGACAATAAAGTAGTATTGTCACCTCAATTGCACGTGGAAAATACTGACTAGTAAATATAGTTTTCAGATGAAGTCTAAAGTCTACAGACGCTGATTGGTTTTAATCTTCTAACGTCTATAAAATCTCACCATATACGTATTCAAGGTAATAGGTAAGTCAATGGAGAGCAAATCTGCTGGGTGTTACTGTGTATATAAAAAGTGCGTCTAATTCAGGCATACTACAAGCTGAAATGCAGGGACCCTGGGAGACTATCCCTTCGCTTCTGGCTTTACAACATTAAAGTAAACGGAGGACTGCTGTATGGGAGTGCATAGGAAAGAGTGTGTGGTTAAAAACAAAGACATTATTTTTCTAAAGAATGTTAGAAAACAGATGAAAGCATAAAATTTTCTCATCAGTCAAAACCGAACCCAAATAATTGTCTTGACCCTGAATCAGTTTTATTTTCTAAGCATTACTAGTTGTCCCCCTGGGGAATTTCTTGGAAAACTGTCAATGTGAAATAAATTGATTAGGGAGGAAATGAGAATTCGAGGTTAAAAAGGCCACTCTGCAAAAACTTGGCAAAATGGAGAGAGGTGCTGCTAAACCTAAAACAATATTATTGGCTAAATCAAATTAGAAAGGTGCTTACACTGGTCATTTTAAACACAGTAAGCACTGAAAAGAGTGGAATAACACCTTTCCCTAAAAATAGGCTGCACATGTCTCTAGTTCTTTCAGGTAGAAAAGAACCTCTAAGCCAAGCCGGTATCTGATGGGTTTTTCTAAGAACAGCAAGAGAGGGGTGAGGTAACGCTTACACTTTTTTCTAAACTCTACCTCTCAGTGCTCATTTCTGTATTTGACAGCACAGAAATAAACTGCTAGATCTCACGCAAGTCTGAAGACCTGGCAGCGTCGTGCTGATACGGTATTACCTGAATTATTGAGAAGAAACCTGCTGAAATATGGCTTCCTCAGTTTGCAGCAAAAGAACAAGTGAATGTTTTGTAGTATTAATAGATGCCTCTTTTTTTTTTTTTTTCCCCCCAAACCTATGCAGAAAACTGATAAACTTTTGGAAATAATTCCTTCCTTCAGTGGATACTGTTTCTTGCTTCTATATGCTTTAAGGAATAAATCCTAGGCACCCTTAGTTTTGAGCTACCTATGGGAGTCTCTCAGTACACCGCAACTGCTCTTGGCAGAAGATAACCATAGCCTGGTAACCCTTCTTGGATTTATTACTTAAGAGTAGAAACTTGTCTTTAGGCATTGCATGCTGATTTCTTAAGCTGATTGTTTCTGAATTATTGGCTTTCGTTTGGATTATACAACTCTATGTGTCTAGACATTTTTATTTTATTTTATTTTATTTATTTTATTTTATTTTATTTTATTGTTTTTGCTTATTACATGTGTGATTTGTTTGTATAATTACCTGGAACGTATGTAGACATGCTACTGGAGGAGACACATAACCCTGATCCAGCTGGTGTGTGGTTGAGTGAATCAGCCATCTAAATTATACCTGCAGAGTAGATAGGTCACTGCCAATCGCTGTGAGGGAGAAAGCCAAAGAGCACTTGTGAGAAAATATGTAGAGACAGTCCTTGAGAGATGAAAAGGACTAAAGTTTTCTCAGGTGTTTTATTCTGAAGAAATGCAATGCCTCCCTGTCTTCTTCCCCTTTCTTTCTCGCTGGGAAAAAAAAATATCTAAGTTAGCACTTTACTTCTCCCACTGCAATCTGACACAAAAGACCTCAAATAAATCACTCGTGCAGTTGTCTGGTATGACACAGTGTCAGATGCTGTCTTTTTGATAAGTTCATTTCCTAAGCAATTTGTTTAACCCTTTTTATAGACATTGTTTTCTCTGACTAAGTCGTGAGTCATTTTCAACACATGAGTACTCCAGGGAAATGTCACACTTGTCGCTTTTTTCTCTGCCCGCCTTGCTTCGCCGTATGATTTTTTATAAGCCAAAAGACAGAGTTCCTCCTTTGGTTTGTCCCATTCTGCTGACAACTGGCTGTCATTGGCTCCAATTGGGCTACTCTATAGGCTGGTTTTATAGTTGTTATAAGGCCGGTGAAGTATTTGGGAAAAACCCTCCCAAGAGTATCAAGCAAAAAGAAGAGGCTCTTAGGAGCCCGTTAGGAAGGGTGCCACTCATCAGATTTGTGCTGTGATTTCTCAGAAGTCAGTTCCAAGTTGCCCTAAAGTAGCCACCATCAATAAAATGAGGTTGTCTAGGAAAAATCAAAGCGATCCTTTTTCCTCCCAAGGACTTGCTTTAGGATCCAAAGCTGTCATTCACCAGAACAGACAGGCTGAGGGCTTGTAAAGGGTCTTGTTTGTTTTTTCTCTTGGGGAAAAAAAAAAACCACCACGTTTGCCATTTTACAAAAACCTCTTCTTAGCAGTTTATGTTGTAAGCATCCTCATAAATTCAAAAAAGTGTACCCAAACCGCTTTGGATTTTCTGTGTCATCTGCGCCTGAGGGCAGCCAGGGGCAAGTGTTTGCACCCAGGTCTGGTGACAGAAGGCAAGAGCAAAGACTGTGGCAATCTCGAAAGAAAGCTCCCCTCGGGAACTGACTTCTAAAGAAGCAAATGTAATTATTAAGAGTCCCGGGCACGCCTGCTGTCGCAAGAAAGGAGTGTCCCAAAGACTGTTCCAAGATACTGCAGTTGGTACCTATAAAACCCTTATCTAATTCAATGTAAGCACAAGGCTCTTGCCTCCCTGTCCCACTCCCTTCATCTTCCCCTTTCTCTCCCTTTCTTTTTTGTTTAAAACTCTGGAGGTTTGAACTGCATACTTCAATGGCCTGATGATGTTTTTTAAAGGAAAATAAATGAAGACATTTTCTGAGTAAAGTGGTACTGCCTCGTAGTACAATTTGGCTTGTGGCACACGGGTCCTTGAAAAGCAGGTACCCTGTTTGTGGTCTTAATCTTTCCTGAATGGCTGCTGTGCTACAGCAGCATGAGCTGTACGCATCTGGAGAGTTTATCTAGGGGACCCTGTGTAGATCCCTTGGGTTGCCTTTGAATGTTCTGTTCTTTTCTCTAATGAGTTACTGCTGGTTGTAAGCATGCTGCACTTCAAAGGCCGAAGGGCATTAATCATTCTCCTAAGGCTTATGTGATGAGAGACGTGGATGCTGGAATTGCTGCCATGGAGAGACAATCGGATCCCAGCCACTCCTTGTCAGGGTAACTTGGGAGCTCGTACCCATAAAGGACTGAAGCCAAAACCCTTTTGTCAACATTGGGATTGGTACTGAAGGAGAATGAGCGTGTTATGAAACTTTGCTAATCGTGGGAATATTCCAGTCTAATTATGTCATCTAAACTTTTGAAATCTTCTTTGTTCTTCCGCAGGGCCATACTGTGGCAATGTGATGCCCATCCCCAAAGAAATCATTCTGGATAGCAATGAAGCGACTATTCACTTTGAGAGTGGATCCCACGTGTCAGGACGAGGCTTTCTGTTGTCCTATGCCAGTAGTGATCATCCAGGTAAAGTGAAATCCAAAAGCACTATTTCTAAAGGATTAGTGGCATAGCCCCCCCTATTTCATTATCTTCTCTGCACACATGGACTTTAGCCCAAATGTTTGGTCCTAAATATTTCTGGATTAGCATGAACCATGATAGCATGTGAGCAAGAAGCAGCTGTAATATTAACCAAATATAATAGCTGCTGAAATCCTACCTAGGTAATTTGCAATACAGGCCCAGTGAAAGAGAAAATTAGTACCATCTCCTCGAAGCTCCACTGTATTCTGGGCTCCAGCATCTACCACACAGTGACAGGATGAAGGGATAGGGGAGATTAAGATTTGATTCCTACATTTAATACTCTGGGGGTCTGTGCAACTTTGTTGAAGGTGTAAAACATAGGAAGAGTAGAAGAGGGAGATGAAAAGAATGAGGGAAAACCATAGCTGTTGCCTTCTATCTAATAAAGTTGTTTAAGTATTATACAGAGATATCTTTAAATGTAATTTGATGTGTAGCCAAATATTTGTATTTCTACATCCTGCAATGGGGATTGACATTTGTAAATTTTTCACAGATCTAATAACATGTTTGGAACGAGCGAACCACTACACAAAGGCTGAATACAGGTAAAGAGGGTTTGCAGCTCTCTGCGCTGTGGCTTGCTTTGCTGTAGCTGTCATCTGGTCCAATTGTTAGAAAATGTCATACAAGGCAGGTACGGTCTTGGTTTTCTGGAGAAGTGAATTTTTTTGAGCTCCGATGCTGTAGTAGTCCAAGGCCCAGTTGTGAGAAGCAGTAGTGCAGAATGGAAGTCTGCGGCCCAGTGAAAAGAGTTACAGAGCCGGTCTCATTTGGGCATACATATACATGGTATATGTAAAAAGAGTTTCCACTTTGAAATTCAAAGTAGCCTCGAATTCCAGTGGTTCTCCTGAGAGCAGATCACATCCCAGCTGATAGAAGATTATCTGAGGACAAGCTATAATTTCTTGGTTCCTTGAACCTTGCGATAGGATTTGAAATGGTAATAAATTGTGCTCTTCTGGCTGCTGTCTGGATGTGCATGTAGGCTTCTTATCGGGGCTGTGCTGAGAACTCCTGTGGTAGCATTTCTAGAACAAGAGAATTAAACAGAAATGCCCTTGCAAAACTGCTTTTCCGGTTCTTTGTGTGCTGCTGTGTGCAGTCCACTCATGAATTCAAGGGCCCATCTGTTTACCTCCTAGACTAACAATCCATCAGCCAGAACTTACTGTTAAAATATTTATTGGTTTGAGAGCATTTCTTTTGCACAAGTTTGTTTCTGTGTATTGTCACTACAGTTCATGTTTTAAACATGCCTCTCTTCTCTCACTACAGCAGATACTGTCCTGCTGGCTGCAGAGACATAGCAGGTGACATTTCTGGGAATATCGGAGAAGGATACAGAGATGTAAGTACACAGGAAAACGAGGGGAAATTTATAAAGACAGAAGAGAGAAGCATAGCACAACTTGGTTTCAACTTCTGCTGCTTGACTTTTGTCAGTAATTCTTCCCAGCTGTGTTAGATATACCTTTTATTATCAGTATGTGAGTATGTTATCAGTATATAAGCACATGGAGACACTTTTCAAACAGACAAATCAATTGTGTGAGAACAAAGTCCACTGATTGTCAAATACACCTACTGACTTGTCGTTTCTGGCTTTCTGGAAAAACCCTGCATAGGGTTTGTCCCTCTTGAGGCAGTGCTCATCCGTGTACTAAATATTCCTGCAACTTCAGCTTTTACTTGTTTGGGGTCCATGTCCGTTTCTTTTCTAAAGTTATCTCTTGTAGGAAAAAAAATACATTTCAGTAACATGCGGGGATTTTTTAAGATTATGCCTGCAATATCCCAGCAATCTGCTCTGAGATGAAATAAATATTATACACTGCCTAATCACATCCCACTGATAACTACCAACCTCTGGAGTTGTTTTAACTGCTCGTTCTTTAAAGCGAAGAAGTTGCCTGAGTGGTTGCATATATCCACAGTTCATATCACACAGTGCTCTGCCCTCTCTGTGCCCCTCACCCTGGACTCTCCTCCCATCATGTCGGTGAAATCTTTACGTCTCTCACAGTGCAGTAAGTTTAATCATACCACTGAAGTGAAATCCCACCCTGTCACAAATACAGCAGTTGCTGAGTTTCCAAAAACTCAGTGTTCACGTTTAACCTGTTCATCCAGTTATTCGAGCACACGGCTCCAGCCTGGAAGGTGGCAGAGCTGAAGAAACAAAGAAATGCCACGTTTCATTCTCATTAACTGAAGTTATTCCTGCCCTTAGTTTGGGTGATTGATTAGGAAAGAAAAGCAGAACATGGCATGACCTCATGCAGATCTTATCTGCGCCGAGGAATTTTTGAAATAAATTTTCCCTCCACCGTTAAGGGGGATTCAGCTTTTCTGATGGGAAGGACCTGCGGGGCTCCCCTGGAGCCCTGCTGCCTTTGTGTCCCCACCCCTCCCTGGAGGGGACAGCCCGGCACCCCAGCTAGCCCAAGCCGGGCAGGTGTGAACGAGACCAATCTCTGCCAGCGGCCCCTGGGAATATCTCCTTTGCACCTTTCCACCGGCCCTTCTCTGCTCTGACCTAGCCCAGTGGTACGTTATTGCCACCTAGTCGGCACACAAGTTGTCTTGCCTGTATTTTTCAGCGTTATCCCACCTGAGATACTGGCAAATGGGCTATACTTAAAACCCAGCAGCAGCTAGTCAACACATAGCCAAATCCCCTAATGTATGCCATGACTCAAATCCTAAGGCGCAGTAATAGGTCTGCCTTCAGGCAAGTCCATCGAGTAATTACCATTTTCTCTTTGCAAAAAAGAGTTGCCGTGCCTTTGACTTTGTTTTCCCGAGGAGTGACACAATAGTTATTAGGTTAAAATCTTACAGCACCTTCTCAGAAGCAGATTATTTGCTTTTTCATTTGAAAAAAAAAGATGACTTTTGGAAACGTATTTTTTTCAACGATTACTGTTCTTTCTCCCTCCTCTGCCTCTTATTCCTCTTGAGCCTTTGCCAGATTTTATGAGCTGTAACACCTGTGTACTAGTGGCTTGGAAGTTTGTCAGATTGATCCTCTAAGCTTTGGCTTCTGACGGCTTCTGCCTTTCAGACCTCGCTGCTGTGCAAGTCGGCGATACATGCAGGCGTTATCGCAGACGAGCTGGGCGGTCAGATCAGCGTCACCCAGCAGAAGGGCATCAGCCGCTACGAAGGCGTCGTCGCCAACGGTGTCCCCTCGCACGAGTGAGTACCGCTGATGGGGCCGGCTCTGGGAGCAACCCCCGGGGCACAGCGCACTGCCCAGATCAGCAGAAGCAGGTGGGGACGCTCTTTTTGGGGGGAAAAGATGCCAGTTGTGGGTCTAGGGGTTTTGGGGCTTTGTTCCTACTGCCTTGTTAAAACGGTGTTGGCATCGGATATAGGAAAATGTTCCAAGTTTTCAGTGGCTTTATACCATGTAGGGCAGTATTTTCTTCTTTTTCTTCTTTTCCTTCCAAAACATATTTGCAAATTTCTTTGTTAGCAGATATGTGAAAGTACGATGTTCTGCAACAAACACCTTTAATCAATGTGCTAATAAATCATGATAAATTCATGTTAAAGTTTAAAAGAAGCAGGAAGAATGAATAAATAAAAAGTGCTGTTGAGCTATAGGGGATTTAATGAACAACTTCTTAAACATTGTGCTTTTGACATGTTCAGAGTTTTTCTCTTTTAGAATATTTATAGCAAGGGTGTTATATTTACCACTTATCTTCTGACTTTAAATTGTACTGTTGTTGAATTAGAAATAAATCCTCTAATCTCTATCCAGCACAGTAAGCCCTTCCAGCAGCTGCCTCTGTCATTCCTGTTGGTTTATATTTTTTAATTTTCAAATGTTATCTGGATTTTACATGAGGCTTTTTTTTTCTTTTTCTGTAGGAAGGGAAATATCCTAAGTCCCATAGCCTAAGAGAGCCAAGGGAATATGTCTTTTTTATACTTTTTTCCTGTTTCCCCCATGATTTCTCCACATCATCCTGACAATTTTACAGTCATGGTTTCATTCATGAAAAAAAAACCCAAACCACTCATTTGGTCTGTTGCTGTGCTTAAAATTCAGCATAGATCGAAATGCTTTATATATATTGGCACTGGAGTATACAAAGCTGGGTAGCATGTAGACCACTAGTGGAAGGCCTGTAAAGCCTAAATATTTTCTATTTTTCTTACACATGTTGCTTGAAAGTTAATTGCCTATGAAAATGAATATAAACTTGTCTCAAGCAAAGCACAACTGAGACCTCAGCTCAGGCACCAAGCCCTTCCATAAAACAAATAACACGAATTCTTTCCATCACACATACCAGATTAATGAAACCTGAATTAAATATTTTGTGCCTTAACTAAAGATGTTACAGAACCATTTACATACATTCATATGTTCGTGATCCTTGAGAATCCCAGAAGGCGTAACTCAGACAGTAGCACATAAAACGTTGTAATGGAAGGCAGCTGGGATTCCCATTTGTATTTTTTTCACAGTACAAGAGCTAGTGGGCAACGAATGAAGCATAGAAGACAGCAAACGTACACGTGCTGGGGGAAAACACTGTCTCCATAATTAACCCATCACCGTAACTGCCAAACGTCCTTTTAATGTTGCTATTCACAAAACATCTTATACAATTCATATGCGTAATAGAAGTACTCACAGAGATGCAAACTTGTCTCTATCACATCAAGCGGGAAAACTCCTATTTACTTGAAGGAGAGCTGAAAGGTGTGCTTCCAGGCTGAAGCCAGCCTCCAGGGCTCGGATTTAGCCCATTTAATGTGAGTCCCCTGAGAGAGCACCCCAAAGAGGAGTGCAGCCCCCTTAGCTCTCCTGCGTACCGGGGCAGAGAGAGGCAGTCCTCGAGCATGATGCACATATCAAAGGGACTGAATTGCCCCGAGGAGACAACCGTCGCGTTCTACAGATTATACAGGGAGCTATAGGTAAGCGGGTGCATACTGTGTCAGATGCCTGCAAACTAGATGGCACAGATGTTGAGAAAAATGGGAGTGTGAGCACAGCGCTTCCCGGGATGCTTCTGCTGCTCCTGGCAGCTGGAACAATCCCGGGAGCAGATGGATTGCTGGTGTGAGCCCGTTATCCCGGGAGAGGGAAACTGGAGGATGCAGGGAAATCATTTTATTTCAAAACTTGAAAAAGTGTTCCTAGAAACAGTGGGCCTAATTACTAAGAAAACGAACCAATGCATTTCATGCTTTAAAAAGGCTTTTGTAAGAGGTATTTCCAAAGCTGCATGACGTCCCTGTCCGCGGGATACCTACACGCTGCAAGAAATACCTGCAGAGCAGCCAGTGCTGGCGAGAAAAAAACAGTGCTTAGACAGCACTGCTTTAAGAGCTTTTTAGACTCCCTTAAATAAAAGCTTACCCAAGTTTTTAAAATCTCATTTATAGTGGATTTCAGCAGTAAAGATTTAAATTATTTAGTGACTTGAGCCAAAACTGACCTCATCAAAAGCTGCTGCTGGAGTGCATCGAGCTGTTAAATATCTGCGTTGTAATGTGACGGTGCAGTTACGGCTCGCTCGCTCACCAGCCCGCAAAAGCTGCCCTCGGCCTCCCTGACTCCATTTTTCAGTGCGCTTGTTATGCTCCAGCATCTGCGAGGTTTTTGGTTCTCATGATCCATGCGTGGACCTGCACCTGCAAATGCTATAATGAAGATAAAGTGGCTGAATTTATCGGGCAGTCCTGATACCCCAGTACAAATATATGGGGGTTTAACTTTGTAATGTGACCTGGCCTGTGACTGTACCTCCGCGCACGTGAAATCATTTGTCTTTGAAAATGGAAGAGATGACATGCTCGTGAATTGTGAAAGATGAGATTTGGGGTTAACCTGCACTGCTTATAAAAAGCTTGCTTGAGACCGACTCTGAAAAAAAAAAAAAAGAAAAAAAAGGATTTGATGCTAACAGAAATTTATTATGGGAAGCAGCACCCTTTTTTTGCAGCGCTACCGGCACAGATCTCCCGTGCAGTCCTGCCACCAGTACGGTTGGCTAGGCAGGATCCTGAAGGTTGTCAGGAAAATGAGGAGCACAGGGTGATACCATCCCTTAAAGGATAACGTGAAATTTGTGTGACAAATGCCACCTGTCACATTAGGAAACTGATGAATTACCACTTACTGAATTAGTTTGTCCTCTTCAGTGACTTGCAGAATTATAGCAGAAATATTTCAGCTTGCTTTCATAGCTTTATAGACCTCAGAAACGCTAACCTCCTCCCTTTCTCTGCTAAAATTGCAGACCTCTGTTTGAAAGGGATCTCGGTGACTTTTTTATTACAAAGCATTATCTCATAAATAAGTATTCGAGGAGCGCTGTGATTTCTGTTTTGAGTAGGTTTTACTGATCACCATGGGTTTTTATTTTCTTCTTTCCTCTTGAAATGGATTGCTTTGTATTCACTAAGAAAGCAAAAATTGTTTTGGCTGTAACGTCAAACTGGTTTGCAACGAGCAGAGCACATCTGATCGCCCCTGAGGATTGCCTGGGGGGGAAGGTGTGGGAGGGAGAGCTCGGCTTTTTCCTTCCAGCTACTCTACCGCCTACACGCCCAAATAAATCAGCTCCCTCCCAGTGCTCTCCGTCATCTCTGAAGGGCTTCATTTGCCTGTGGTCATTACTTTTCCCTCAGTGACAAAAAGAAGCAGTGTTTTTATTGACCTTGACGTGCAACCACTTTCCTATTCCCCGTTTGCAGCGCTCTCAAAACATACAGCCCTGCGCACCGCTGTTAGCCCACAGACAGTACCTGGGGGGAAATTTTCCCGGCCAACAACAAAGGGCAGCCTGAAAGGGAGCTGTGTTGACGTTTAAGTGTAGAAGTTGTTTTACTGCTCAGTCAAGCTGGCCAAGGCTTTTCAAAAGGGGCAAGTGATGCATGCGGCTAATCAAAGCGACGTTGAGGGGGTCAGCTTTTCAAGAAATCCAAACTAATTTCATGTTAAAAGCCGGGCTTTTATTTTTATTAGGCAGCCAGTCAGTCATCGCTTCTGGAATGAAACCTCAGGGGCATCTCACTGGGAAACAGAAAGTGGCTCCATGGGAGGCCAAGGAAAGCTCAGCTTTCCCTTACAGTGGTGATTTTATCTTGTCCTGCATTGTGCAGGGTTGTATGGAGCGGCCCAAGAAATGACTTTTCTCCTGAAGCAAAGCTGTTCATGTCAGAAGGAGGAAGAAAAGGGCAGCCATAGATGTGGTCCTGTTAACGGAGCAAAAAGAACCATTCCTGATGGGAGCTGTTGGTCGTGGTTGTAACAGAACAGGTTCCAACTCAGATTAAAACAAGGAGTAGTTTTCATTCAGTCTGGCTGTGATACACCTGTAGCCAAAGTAGGAACGGTCAGAGCTGACGTGGTTTAGTCACCATCAAGCGTAACTGTTCCACAGTGCTTAAGGCTGGATTTTCTTCAAACTAGATGTGGACTTGGACTAATAGAAAGTCATTGATTGCAGTGAAGTTTCTCTAATTTAAGCTACTGTAGGTGAGAAGAGGCCTGGGCCCGGTGCGGGAGCAGTCACGGCCAGGAGCTCCAGGCCCTGTTAGCTTTCCCATCCCTGGCTCTTCTGAATGCTCTTGTGTTGCTGGTCTGAGGAGCAGAAGGGGTAAGCTTTCCCACAGCGGTGCAGGGCCTGTGCAGAGGAGAAAAGCAGAAGCACGCAGCAAGAGTAACAGGCTGAAGGGATGGGGAGTCACTTAAAGCATAACAAATGCTCAAACCCATTAAAAAACGGTGAGAGATGCACAAGAGTGCATACCCCCCTACCGAGTGGGTCGGTAACCAGCCAGCAAAGCAAGCGGCTATCTGGCGAGATATTTTGCTAGATAAGCAGTGATTTTGAAACCGTATCTCAGCGTTCCCGTGACCGCCTCCTGAAAGGCTGAATTACCTTTTTCTTTTCTTACAGTGGCTCGCTGTCAGATAAGCGGTTTATATTTACTTCAAATGGTAAGAACAATGGCTTTATTTTTAGCTATTCAAATTTTACCTTTTTATTTAAGTATTTTCTGTAAAAGTTTTGAAAAGTAATCAGGAGAATGTCAGGCTGTGTCTAGGAAGGATATTTTCAGACAGCCATTTTTTAAAATTGGCAAGTTGAATAAAAAAGTTGAAGGGATGTGAAGTGAGCTAGAAAAAAACACAGAATAGGAATAGGTCATACGCGCATAGAGGAGAAACAGAAATAGTATTCTGCTGTTACATTTCTGGTGCCAGCATATGAAAAATGGCAATCAGATAATCCCATTTTTATGTACTTTAGGTGGCAGAAAATGAAAGCAGTTTTTCTTCAGACATTTACAAATTCTGTCTTCGTTATACAAGAAGAGAATGAAAGCATAGAGAGGAATGAAAATATATTTACATTGCATTGATACGGAACGAGTTTTTGTTTATGACTTTCCAAGATGCAAAAGCGTCTTTAATCTGTCAAGCTGTTCATTTGCATAAAACATAGCAAAGAGGGGGGAAAAGTTCGCGCTCGTTCATTTGAATTATATTTCAGTCATCCGAGATAAAATCATTTACTATTCCACTGAAAACTGTAGAGCATGTATAGGCCTTTGAAACTGCCAGGGAATTATTTTTAACTTCACTGAAACCTTATTCCACTGGCCTGTTTTCTCCGAAGAACCTTGATCTGCAGAAATTTTGCGGGTTCTTTGGTGGAGTTTGTTATACTTACCTGCAGCTATTATCTTCATGATATCACCTCTTGGCAGCAGTATTAAGGAGCTTCTCTAATGAGTAACTTTCCTAGCCCTAATTGCAGGTGAAAATCATGAAATATTTACAGTAAAGTGTTCCTTTCAGTACAGTGCCTTCATCTGAGAAATGTTTTGTACAGCAAAATTAGTTAATGCCAATCTCGAAACATAAATATTATGTTTCAGAAGGAAAATTTAAAAATATAAGACATCTTCACAAGAATGAGACAAAACTGCGGAGATTAAAAAACAAAATGGCAAAAATAGCAGATGTAGTTAGAAGGTGTCATGTACGTAGGAGTTAAACTGGTAAAGGAGAAGGACCGCAGCACTCTGGTACTGGATCATCCACTACAAATTGATTGGCATGCACCACAGCTAATGGATAGCATCAGGCTAGCACTAGATTAAGCAACATCTGACTTTGCTGTTGTGGGTGGTCTTCATATGTTGCTAGCCTAATATAAAAATATGCTGTGAAAACACAAAATAACTCCTTCTGTCTGTCTGTATGGGGACTCCTAGGCTGCAACAAATCTCTAAGTCTGGAAGAGGGATTCCTCTCCAAGACCCAGGTTACTGCATCTTCCTACTGGGAGGAGACCAACGAATTTGGGCAACTATTCCAGTGGTCTCCCAACAAGGCTTGGCTTCAAGCCCCAGGATTGGCTTGGGCCTCTAACCACAGCAGCAATCGTGAATGGTTGGAGATAGACTTGGGAGAGAAGAAGAGAATAACGGGTATGTCACTATCTGGTTATTAGAAGCTGGGGTTTCAGCTGGAGAAGAAACTGAATGCAGCTGAAAAGCTAATAATGCACCAATGCAATGTTTCTTTCATTAAATGTAACGAAATGTTCTGCATTGAGGAATATTATTTTCCTATTTAAAAAATCACGGCTATTTACAAGACTGGTCTTGTATATAGGATTGAACTCAACTGTCATGCATGCCTGATCTGTAAACATGCTGTTAGGCTCAGAACAAAATACTTACACGGGGACCAGTAGAGTCTGGATGGATGATAAACGATTGCTTAGGATCTATTAATGATGCAGTTCTGGAATCAATAAGAAACACTAAAGTCATAGCCTTTGAAACAATGGTCCAGGTGAAAGAAATTCCTGTTTCCACTTCCTGGTTAAGTTGTAAAAATGTAAATTACAGTTGCTGCTAAAGTTGTAAAGACTCATGATATGGACCATAATATCAAAAAGCAATTACCATTTCTGGAGTCATTAATTTGGGCTCTGGTAAAAATTCCATTGCTCTAAATTCACAATTTAAAACTGATTTCCATACTTCACCCAACTTTTAAACTCAATTCCAACACAGTTTGAAAAATAAATTAAGACTTAGAAGGCAAAGTTCTCCAAATTGTTTCGGCTTCTGTGTTTGCATTTGAAAATGTTCCTTTAAAAGAGACACCTAACAAATGAAAATGTATTTTGCATTTTGTTAAAAGGGATTAAGACCACTGGTTCTGGATCCGTGACACTGAATTTCAACTTTTACGTAAAGACATTTACAATGAACTATAAAAATAACAACTCGAAATGGAGAACTTACAAAGGGATTCTGAGCAATGAAGAAAAGGTAAGGGAAAGTGGGAGGGGTAGGAAAACAGAGCAATAATGCGTACGCTGCCTTGACATTGAAGGGCAGGCTTTCACTGTCAAGAAAGATTAGGAGTTTCAGACTTGTCTAGACTTGGGTTGTCTTCACCAGTGTAATTTACGGCCACGGAGTAGATAGTGAGCTTGTTGAAACAAGGAAGTTATCCAGGGCTTGCTGAAGTTGTGAGACACACACAGGGAGGCATGTGTATGTGTGTATCCTTCTTTGAAAAAAAACGTTGTAATTAAAGCTGTACAACAGGCTGTTTGGGCAAGTCTTTAGCTCAGCTCAGTGCTTGCCCGTGCTAGGAACGCTGTACCAGTGCAGAAACATCGGTCGGCACAGCACCAGCAGAGCTGAGAGTCAGCTTCAGATGCACCAGCATGGCCAACCCACCCCCCACAAGCGAAACAACCGACTCGGGTAAAAGCACAGCACTGCTGGTGAAGCTGCGCCTGCGGATCAAGCTCCTGCTCGGCTGTGTTATCACCAGGGACGGCACCGCTCCCCGCCCCTCGCTGGCGGGACTCTTCTGACACAAGTCTGTGGGCACAGCCTATGTCTGTTAAGAATCGATGTAACTGAACTTAAAATAAATGCTCTTACACCAAAATACCTGTCCACAAAACAGCTTTCACAGACTCTGAGTGACTTTAACAACGAACAGATAAAAGCAGTGCAACTAGTCCCTGCAGACAAAGGATGTGCTGCACAGGTTTGTCTGATAACCTTTTCCCCTGAAAACCTCGTGTTTCCTTTCGAACAAACAAAAAAAACCCTCTCTGCCCCCACAGTGTTCAAAGTCAGACCTTCACTCATCATTTCTGAGGGAGCTCAGCTTGCCTCAGGATAAGGCTCTACCTGGTCCTCAGTCCTGACAGCAGTTTTTAAAAACTCGGTAGAGCTGTAGAGAGATTTCCTACTAGCTCTGATTTTCTTAGCTTGTATGGCAAGGAATTTCACTGCGCAACGTTAAACTGGCTTAAGATTTCTTAAATGTTAAACTCGGGGGTGTTGGCCCAAAAAGTCACAAATCAACCTAGTAGTGGCTGAACTGTGAAGGCTAGCTATTTAAAATCTGCAGGTGTGCAGTTTTTCACAATGACTTGTTATTTACAAATAATCTTATGAAAGTATTATATATGATCTTAGTTTCAGCTAAGGTGCATGACAAAACCTGTCCCATCCGAACCCCATGCGGCGTGGCATTTTATCTAAGAAATGCTGAGCTCACTTCCCTATCTCATCAGGCTTTTAAGTTCCCCTAGCATCTCCAGGAACTAATTTTGCAAGGACTACTGTTCTGCACATGGGCTGAGCTGATTCTGGGAAATACTGTAAAAGTGCAGGGAAAAGGAGACCCAACTACATAGTTAATAATCACTCTTCAAGCTTGGTACAGAAAACGGACCATTTTACCAAAATGTCTAGAAATATTTCACTTCAAGTTTTTTCTTTTTACATTTTTATCCCCTGTTGCCCAAGTAAGGGTGCTGCAGTGCTATTAAATCACAAATGATAGCATTATACCAGCATACATTAACTAGAAATTACACAGAATTGAAACAGAGTGATAATCTTTCTTCTCCAAGCTAACAGAAAAATGTGATCATCTGTCAGAACTAAAATGATTATTTCTTTCCAGAACTCTCATTTCCAAAGATCTTGTGGCTGCATCCCAGATTATCAATATATTAGTTTTAGGATAATGAAAATCTTTGAAGTTGGATGTCAGGAGCACTTTGAAGAACGAGACTTTTAGAACAGAGCAAACAACGTGCTTACGTTTCGTTGCAGGTATTCCAAGGCAACTCCAACGCTGGTGACATAGTACGCAATAACTTCATCCCTCCAATAGTGGCCCGTTACGTGCGAATTATCCCTCAGACTTGGAACCAAAGAATAGCATTGAAGCTCGAGCTGATGGGCTGTCAAATAATGCAAGGTATGGGGTAAGCGGCGCTCCCCAGGCATGGTGCCTCCAAAGCCCCCTGTGCTACCACAGTGCCACTGATGCCCCCTTCTCTTTTGCAGCTAATAGTTCATTTACGCATTCAATGTGGCAGAAACCAAGTCAGAGCACAGAAACCTCCCTTGGAAAAGAAGACAGGACTGTTACGGAGCCCATCCCGTTGGAAGAAACTAACTTGGGTAACACTACCTAGCGCTGCATTTTCTCTAGGATGCACCATGTCTTCAGCCCAGCCTGAGTGAACTTTAAACTTTCTCACAAATCAAAACTTTTCTTTTCCCTTCAGAGTTTATTAAAGGTTAATGACAGAGGGAAGAGGGAGGAACATAGGCTCTTTTTGTCTTAAGGCACAGAAAGAGATTGAAAGCCTTAATTTTCCTTGATGTGTGAAACATCAGGCTTTGGTTTCCCTGTCGTACTGGTTTATTTGCCATGCTTGGTGGGTGGCTCAAGGGACTACACTGAGCACTCATCAGCATTTTGTGGAGGAGCTCTTCCTCACCCTCTTCCTATATTTTATAATTTTTTCAATACGTGAGGCAGTGATCTCACAAAAATGTTACCTTCTCTCTACGCAAACATGACACCTCCCAGAGCAGGTCCCCAGCTATAAGCAACATATAGTAGTGCATGGTTGGGTAATTAAACACTATTTCATAATGCCTATGTTCACAGGGGCTCAGAAAACCTTAATTCTCATACTTCTGCCCAGAATATGCAATCTTCATCCTTTAATGTTGTGGAGCTAATTTCTTGGATCTTAAAAAGCAAGCAAACAAAATTTGTTGCTTATACTGACTGCTTGGTGGACCCATAGCTGGGCAGGAATTACCAGACCCACCACACCAAACACTGCTACCCATTAGGTAGCTCATAGTTGTAGGAATATCTTTGTAAAAAAACTGGTTGTTAAGAAGCAATCTGTAAGAAAAAAAGCTCTTCTGAAACTGCATTGCTCTTGCCAAGAGCAAGCTCAGTTCATCTGTGCAGTGGTATGGATAAATTGTATCCATGTTCACTGAAAATGAAATCTACTGAGATTTCATCTGCTCAATTGTAAATACCCTGTGGACACACGCACCACCTTATTCTCACAGCCTGGTAAGCGTCTGTAGGAACAGCGAATGGCACGCTCCTGACACAAGAGCCACCCCACTGCTAATTTCCAAATCCCTGCTCTAAACCATGTTGTGTTAGAATTTAACAGGGGCTAAAAAGGTTTTTCCCTAGCTCCACTCCTGGAAATCTTTGAACTATTTTGACTGAAATGTTTCAACCAATTCAGCATGAGCCAGATACTCGGCATGTAAAATTGCAGCCTCGTTTGGCAGTTTTATAAGCGACTGAAAGCAGAGTTGTTGTAAGTGGCTTTTTAAAAGTTACCTAGTGTGTAGTAAGAAAGAACTGCTCTTTGTAAGGATGCATATAGACATTAAGCCAAGTGTCAGCCTTGAGAAAGTATATTTAACTCTCGTCTCAACACTGTTCCACACAGGTACATGGCAACTAAGTACAGCTGAGGACCGGTCTTGCAGTTTTATAGTTTTACATTTTCATGCTCTCTTGCAAGGAGTGTTCCTGCAAGATTATCTGCCTTTTGCTAAATTCTCTGTAGTAAAAATTATCAGCCTCAGAGTAATTTGCCTTTTTAACTTTTATCTTTTTTTTTCCTCATGCAGGCTTAAAGCTTACAGCTATAATTGTCCCCGTCCTCATCGTGCTGTGTCTGTTCCTGTTCTCTGGAATCTGTATCTGTGCAGCCCTAAGAAAGTAAGATACCGTCTTTTGTCATAGGAGGCATTTGTGGCTACCTAGCTAGCATGTCCAACTACGTGCCCTCTTTCCAGAGCCTCTTTACCAGGGAGCTGGAAATTGGTACTGTTTGGCAGTCTTCCTTTTAAGTAGAACTCATGTTGTGTCTTTGTAAATGGTATTTCTCATTGTACGTCCCCCCTAGTCGGACAAAAACTAAGGTGAAGGAGGTCAGAACTGCACACCCCAATTTACAGTCCAATGTAACCGGCTGTTCTCTTCAGCCTACATATACCCACAAATACTAAGGTGTAAAGCAATCGAAGACGGAATAGTCTCCACACCAAAGCCAAGTTAAAATTCAGTGAAGGGAGGATTTGAGCTATCTGTCTGGATCATTTTCTTTCATTTCCCTCCTGTTGTGTTTCTGCTTCCCAGACCCTTAAGTTAGAGCACTTAACCTAGCGGGCTGAAAGCAGAGCTCAGCTGTAAGGAGTTGCAGGCGTACACTGGTAAGCAGCTAAAATTAAGCCACTTCATTTCACAAGTCGGAGGACTGGAAGAAGCATTGCTAACTGTGGTTCCTGCTAGATGTCCATTCATATGAACCTGCCCTTGCATGTAGAACAGGGAAATGCTTCTGTCAGCAGATGGGGATTTGGAAGTATAAGCAACGCTCTGGCGACGTTGCTTCATCACTAGCGGTACCCAGCTCTGCCCTGGATTCCCAGTAAATCTATAAACTAGCCAAAGAATGCAGAAGAGCAGACCCAAAACATAACCTGGAGTGACACATACGGACATGGACACATCAAATCGATGAGTGCCAGACACAAGAAATTTGAACACCAGCACTCTCAACTTGCATACAGATGGGGAAAAACGAAATGTCAAAACCCCGGGTTGCATGCCTTATGTTCCAGTAAACACCGGCCTCCAGGAACTCAAAGTGGCGCGTCGTCCTCAGCCACTAAACACAAAGGCTCTCTCTGCTGGAGCTAAGGCATGAAGCTGAAATGCTGTGAGTGCAGATGTTTATAAATGCTTTCCTCTCCTCGCAGGCGAGAAGCCAAAGGACTTTCTTATGGATTATCCAGTGCTCAGAAATCAGGTTAGTGGAGAATCATGCGCTTTGTCCTGTCCTGTCCATTGGGCCAACAGGAAGGGGTTTATGCAACTAAGCATGAAATGCTTATGAAATAGCTTCCACATTTCCTTGTTCAAATTCACCTCTTCATACAAGGGAAACGGCAAATGATAGTCCCACTCGTATCATCCTAGCACAGTGCCCTGAGAAACAATGTAATTTGGTTTCTATGACAGAAAGGCAATTAGCAAAAGATCTATTATACAAAGCGCATAAATTAGCATGTAAGAGTGCTCCCAGGTGCCCCCCCTTTCCTTCCCTCCTCCAAAATACCTATTTTGCAGAAAATTGCTGCTTTCTTTTTCTTTTCCCCACAGCAGAGGGAACTGCCTTTCTCCAAGAGAGCAAGGGCTAATAATTTTTTATGGCTTTAATATTTCCATCTCGCTGCCCTCCCTGGTTGGAACTGTATTTATAAAGCCTAACAATACTGAATTGCACTTCATGTGTAAAATCTGAATAGGGGATTGGCTTGAAGACTCTGCTTTAGGAGATGCCTGCAAAACCTCTGTGAAATATATGCTTTGTCTTGCTCAATACCGCTTTCTAGAGTGGAGTCTCCCATCAGCTTGGAAGTTAGTTGGGGTTTAGCTGTTTTTTCCTGGCCAGCCAACTCTATAGAGGAATATTCTTCTGAATCTCGGCTTTCCATAAAAAAAGAAACCACTAAGCAATTCACACGTCTCTTGACAAGTGCCTTGCAATAGCTCAGCTCTGAAATTTCATCCCTCAGCAGGTGCCGACATCAGTGAAAGGAATGCTGTTACCCACTGCAGCTCACCCTCATTAGAAAATTAATTTGTACTTAACATCTTATTTGCTGATAGGATTTTTCAAGGTCACATCATAATCCTTTCTCACTTGCTAATGAGGACAAATCCCAAGAAATTGGAGATAGCCTCTTACCCAGTCAGTTCATTTGTTGCGTGTGTGCTTCATAAATCAAGCTCCTAAGCCCTCGTGAACCAGGCTTGGGACCTAGAAAGCTGGGAACTGAACCCACCTCTCCACAGACCTCCTGTTGCAGGCTCTAGGCAAGTGCCTGACACTGGGTTTTTTCTTTTCTGTTTCACAAGGATGTTGTGAGAACAAATTAGTTGATGAGTGCAGGTGCTCGGATAGCAAGGGAATGGAAGCCATACTAGTCTACTGAAAAAATGAAATTTTAAGCATTATTTTTGCCACATAAGCAATGGCAAAACATGTAGCTGATTTAAAGCTGGTATTTTACTGATATACTTTGTTAAGGCATCAGTGCAGGCACCTACTGAGTTTGAACCCTTCTTGCCAAGAAAATCCTCTATAAAGTTTCATTTTCACTTGGAAATCCCAGTTGATGATTCACTGTTTCCCTTTCACCCTTTGTATTTAGGGGGCTTTCTTCTTCTTTTTTTTTTTCTTTTTTTACAAACAGCCTGTTTTAGTCTTGCTTTTTAAATACTTTAATACTCTTTTTTTTCTCATTTTTTTCTCTCTTCTCTTTCTTCTTCTTTTTTTTTTTCTTTTTTTACAAACAGCCTGTTTTAGTCTTGCTTTTTAAATACTTTAATATATTGACAGCAATGAGTACACCAAAAATTAAACTTTCTGATAAGTCTGATTGTAAGCATTTAACCTGCTGATAAGCCTTCTATTTTTATTTCTTTATCATAGGTTGTTGGAAACAAATCAAGCAGCCCTTCACCAGACATCAGTCAACTGAATTTACCATCAGCTATAACAATGAGAAGGAGACACCACAAAAACTAGATCTGGTCACCAGTGACATGGCAGGTAACAATTGTTCCCCCTGCGATGCCTTCATTTCACTCTGCGTGCAGAACAGGTAACAGGGAGAGGGATGGGCCAGCAATGTTACAAGCTCCAGCTCTCATGCAAGGTGAGGCCCAGGAACAGATTTATCTGTGTTCATCCCAGATGTATAGTGAAGCAGCTAAACATATCAGTGGAAAAAAACCCACTATTTTGGAAATCTTTTCTTGGAGTTTTCGGGAAAGATTTCCTGACTCTGAAATAGTTACAGCTGAAGGTAACCACGGAAGGCAGTCAGGCATGGATGCAGTCCAAGAATGTGCCTCGGATAGGATAGTTTGGCTTTGCTGACTAATTTTTGTGTTTCTATTTAAACACAAAAGTCTCTGGAAATAGAACAATGCCCCTTGCTGCTGAGCAAATAGGAAAATTACTTAGCTGTTTGCGGTGGGATGTCATGCCCAGCTGGAAGTCGTGCTAAGATCCCTGTGCAGCTTTCCTGGTGCCTGAACTATTTTGGAGATGAGGCCCCCTGAAGCGGAAGCAGGTAGATGAGAGAGAAGAAAAAAAAACCCCACAGTGCTTCTCTCCTGTGCTACCTTGGCTCCAGGTCACTGTTTGGATAGAGCCAATCCCCACATCAGTATTTGCATCCCAAAGGGATGATTTTTTAATTCATCCTCTTAGCACATCTTAGCCCTGCCTAAGTTTAGTCTGTCTGGAAAGGCTAGTGAGATCAGCCATTGCATGGGATCAGTGATCAGCAGTCCTCCAGAAAGAGTAATTTGCTGTTTCCAGCCTCCAGACCTTAGAAATTCCTTAGAATTCCTCCAATGTATTTGGCAGAGAAATAAATTTAAAAAACAAATGGATGGTTACTGTAATTCCATATGGTGCTGCCCTGGGTATCTTTCAAAGATGGTTTCAATCCTTTACAGAAACTTTCAATATAAATATGCAGAGACCTATAAAGCAGTTTTATTTCATGAAGGAAAGGGAGTGAATAAAGGTTGCTCACAAATCATGGTTCCCCCGGCCGTGTCTGGGGAGCCTCTGTTCTCCCCATCCTTCCCTCCTGCCGTGTGTGGGAAGTCTTAAACCTCAGTCTGGCCAGGCAGCTCCCCATCCTTACCATTTCACTTACAGTCTCCTTAAAAATAAGAAACATGAAATAAAAATATGACCACAGCCCAGAAATATGCCATTTAATGATTTAATTGCAGAGGGCATGCAACTTGCGTAGAGGTTAACATGCTACATGAAATTCCCCCCCTTTGAATTCCCGGCTGCCAGTTCTCAAAGGCAGCCGGGAGCAAGTCGAGATGCTTCATCTTGAGCGAGGCAGATTGCTGGGGATGGCGGCAGCGATGTCGGGAAGAGCTGCACCACTTACTCAGTGAAATATCATAACACCTTCACCCTACATGCTGAAGTTTGGGAAGCAGCCAGGAACTGCCAAAAAGATTCACAGGACATATGGGATCGAATTCGACGCTCATGTCAGATGAACCACGATGCCAGAACAGAAACTGAGCTAACTTCTTCGTGCCTGCGTCAAAACATGATACTTTAGCAGTGTCATTTACTAGAGCTGTTCAGGCCACCGTATGTATCTGTAAGAGATTGTCACTAGCACCAAAGCGAGAAAGTTAGAACGCTGAATTTTCTCATAATAGTTTTACTGGATTTTTTTTTTTAAAACCTTTTTAGTCCAGATCTCCTTCGTACACGGCAGCCTGGCATCTGCCTCGACTAGAGGTGCAAACATGCACTTCTTGAAGCCACATTTCCTCCATCTCGCTCCTTGCTCCTGCTCGGGCCATTTGCCCATCCCCAGCTCTATCCCTGCCGTCCCCCTTGACCAGGGTGACTGCCCGGTTCCTCCAGCGGCACCGGTCCCACTTCTCCTCCCACGGCTCGTCCCCCCTCGCGCGCCCGCAGCAGTGCTGAGCTGGCTTAGCGCATTTCACACTTCCCTTGACTCTCTTGGCTGCCGTTCCATCTAACTTCATCCTTCTTGTCAGTCAGCTACTGCAAGATGCCTTTTAAATAAAGCCGGCACTTGGTCGGGCTCGTTAAGAATCCTCTGGGCATTTTAATTATTCCAGAAGTGGAACACTTGTTTTGGAGAACTTCTCGTTTGTGGATCTTCATGCAATGTCCTTTGTCCAGTTCATTGCTAAAATTCTGTTGACTTCTCTCTTTTTTTTAGCGCTTTTGAGTATACTCCAGAAATGATGTTAATTTATTTGTGTGGGTAGGCGGGGAAAGGGATGGAGGGAGTAGGAAAAGGGGTGGCAGATTGGAGCTCCTCCGTGGAAGAGCTTCTGCCGTGTTCTGCAACACTTGCTTGCTGAAGGAGGTTAGTAGGACAGGCATTGGGGCAAGGTTTCCTCACATCCCTGATAACCACGCGTTTGATACAATAACCGAGTCGTTTTTCAACATAAAATACTTACCAATGCATAAAGTACTGAATAAAAAAAATAATTCATCTGTGCCTTATTGAGCAGTTCATGCTTCCTTTTAGATTATCAGCAGCCTCTCATGATCGGGACTGGGATGGTAACACGGAAAGGATCTACTTTTCGACCCATGGACACCAAAGACGAGGGAAGAAGGGGGAGTTCAGAGTTCGAAAATCACTATCACTGTCCGCACAGAGCTAACCGGCACGAGTATGCTCTGCCCCTGACCAGCCAAGAGCCCGAATACGCCACCCCCATCATAGAGCGGCACATAGCAAGAGAAAATAATTTTCCCTCTGAAAACGGCTACAACGTACCCGTCGTCTCATCCCAGAAACACTCCCTTTCTGCCGGCAGCTTCTCTAGTTCGTGTAAGACCGATACCAGGAACGGAGACTATCAGACACCCCAGAGTGTCATAAAATACGACAAACCCAAAGTTAACGGTGTTCTGACCTCCGTGAGCTACAGCACGGACTACCAGAAACCTCAGCCCAATGCCCTCGGGAGCGAGGGTTACTCAACGCCCAGAGACTGCCTAAAACCAATAAGCCAGACAGCAATGACAGCTCTCTTGTGATCTGCCGAGCGGGAGAGATGCGGTGCGCAGGAACGTCGCTGCACAGCTTTCTGAAGCGAAAACAGAGTTTGGAGGGACTCTGCTGCGGGAGGCAGAAGGCAAACAAGCCCTGTGTACATAATATTGCAGTCTTGCTGGGTTCTGACATCTGAAGAAAGCATATGCTGTTTATCACTGTTTATAGCGAGAGAGATGTTATCAGTGAAGACTGTACATCTTATTTTCTGTAACTGATCTCAGTGCTCCATTTGCAATGTGTGCAATTTGTACATAGTTTTTATTTAAGGAGAATTTCTAAAGTTTTCTTTTCACCTGGGGGATTGAAAGGATTGCAGAAATGCCGATTTAAGAAAAACAGGCCGCCTTCTCCGTTTTTATTTTACCTGCTGTTGTACTGGCAGCTGTAAATGATGTATCTTACGGTTGTGGCAATTCATCTCCTTTCCTATGATAACTGAATACAGGGCATCACTGTAGTTCTTACTGGGAGGGCGGAAGAAGTAAAACTACTTGAAGCATAACATGCACAAGAGAAGGCAGCTGAGCATTTACATACTGTGCTCAAACCCACCTTCCCGGCTGCTTTTTTAGCAGCAATTCTCACGTGCTTGAATTTGATCTAGCGTATGAGCTGAGCCTGTCTAACTTGCTATTCATGTTAGAAACAGGTAGAAAGGCTGAAACCAGTTTTGGGTTCAAGCCATGGTGATCACTTAGCAATAGGAAAAACCCAAAAAACCAAAAAAAACCCAAACAACAAACCCAATACCTGTCAATCTGTTTTTTTTCAGGAAGTGTAAGTGGAACCAAAATGTGAATTTACAGCTGAGAATTAAATCCTGTTTAAGTCCTAGCTGATGCTTTTGCTGCTAAACTATAAGGAAATTTGTTCCTCGACACAAAGCAGCTAACTTCCTGAACACTTCATACGTGCTTGAATTTGATCTAGCGTATGAGCTGAGCCTGTCTAACTTGCTATTCATGTTAGAAACAGGTAGAAAGGCTGAAACCAGTTTTGGGTTCAAGCCATGGTGATCACTTAGCAATAGGAAAAAAACCCAAAACCAAAAAAAACCCAAACAACAAACCCAACACCTGTCAATCTGGTTTTTTTCAGGAAGTGTAAGTGGAACCAAAATGTGAATTTACAGCTGAGAATTAAATCCTGTTTAAGTCCTAGCTGATGCTTTTGCTGCTAAACTATAAGGAAATTTGTTCCTCGACACAAAGCAGCTAACTTCCTGAACACTTCATTGCTCCACTAGGTATTTTTCTGTCTTACAAATTTAGTGTAACATTTCTATTTGAAATACTTCGACTAAGTAAAACACTGTGTGTGTATGGCTTACTGTTGCAGTTAAATTTGCAAGACAGCAGATTAGCACAGTTGTTTTCAAATAGTTTTTCTTTTGCAGCTAATGTTACCCTTAATTCTGTTTTCAGACAAACTTGAAAAAGCATGGGGATGGGTGCAATGCATCGCACAGTAGCTGGCTCCTCTTTCAGCAGAGGCGTTGTTGAAGCGAAACAGCTTCTGGTAGTGACTGGGACCGTCCGCTGCCCTTCTACCTGCAGTGCTTGGAGCGTCACTTTGAATTCAAAAGCTTGTCCTAAAATGTCAAGAAGCAATATACTTCTGGGAAGGAAGAATGGTGCTATATTTAAAGCACAAGGTTGGGAAACGAGACCAGTAAAACCTGAGCTCTGGGAAAGTCGCTATCTGAAGGCCCTCCGTTTCCTTGCGTGTAAACTGGGAATAATTTGCAAAGGATGCAACAAAGATTTGTGGTCTGTTTGCAAAGTGCTTTCAGATCCTTGGGTGGAAAGTGCTGTTAGAGTACAGACTAGTTGCAGTGATACTACTCGCAAATATTGCTAACTCCAGCCATATCCGACCTTAAGGCAAGCTCTTAGTGGGTTCTTTCCGAACGCTTGCTTTGTGGTCTCAAGTGGTGCCATTCCCTCACGCTGCTGCACCGTGCATGCGATTCCCGTGCAAAGAAGAGAGTCAAGGTAACCTCGTAGCCTTCCTGTGTTTGCTGTCAATACAGTTTCTGTGAAATGTCTAAAACACCTCAGGTCATAAGTGAAATAGCAGCAGCCTGTTTGTTAGACCGAGCTGGGCAGTGTTGTTTACCTTCTGTTGTTTACATGTCTGTGTAAATAAAGAACACTGGTATTTGTAAATCAGTCACACAAGCCTGCCACTTAACTCGGTGACTTGATCATCGCTGCACGCCCACTCTCGTCACATATCCCGCAGGGTGAGAAAGAAGCATTCCTTACACACTGCAGAAGTGCCAGTTGCGCTGCTGCAATTCACGGTCCCAGTGACAGGCTAAAAAAAGATTCTCTCAGTGCCCCATTTAGCCCAGCTTTTCTGTCCATAAGCTCTAGAGAAGCAGCACCCATGAACAGACATCTGCGCCCAACCCCGCTGCTGGATGCATATAATTGAGGAAAGGATGAGGATGCCCTCTTGATGAGTCTGAAACCAATACTCCACCCACACAGCTAATTAGCCTGATTTGTCACTTTACAAACAAGCAGTGTTCAGTAATCAGGGCTATTCCCCACCTAATGAGGCACCGTTGCAGCAGTGCAATGGGACCAGGCAGCGGATGACACTGCTTGTATTATAATAAACTTTCTGCATGCCTCCGCCACATGCTTTGCGCATCTGCAGCATGCTACAAGTGTCAACGGGTTCTTGGTAGAATGTGCCCATTTCTGCTGCTGTTCAAACCCATCTTAAAACAGCTGTTTTAGCCTAATGAAAAGTTGGGTCTCACTTTGCACCTTGCCTTCATCCCCACCCCCCTCAAAAAAACCCTGCAAAACTGCAAAAGGATGGCTTAAAATAAATCCCCAAACATCTCCATCCTCCCTGTGTCACAGTGGCTTGGTGCTGACGGGGACAGAGGCAGCGCAGCAGCTCTGTAGTTGCTCCCAGCTCCCAGCCACTGCTGTGGTGCTTCATGGTTCACGTCTGAGTGACTGCTGAGGGCAGTCAACATAAAAAGCCTTGGGCTTCTCCACCTCGTCCCGGGAAATAGGAAGTTTTTAGTGACCCCAGCAGCAGATATGCAAGGAAACTTCCTACCTGTGTAGTCTCTCTATCCTGATGGTGGTGGAGATACTAAATCCTGATGTAGGAAGGAAAGGGGACTGCCTGAATCTTCCCAGTGATAGTGGCTTATCCTCATGCTCCTCCTCCGAATGGCTTCTCACATACTGGTGCATCAAACTCCAGCTTGTCTACATCAGCCTGTTCTCACCATCAAAACCAGTTGCAGGTATAACACAGGCAGCCTTATCAAACATCACACATTTAACAATCTTTCTTCCACAGTGAAGGTTAGAGTATGCACCATTTTGAGACATTTACACACTTGCAAGGGCTGCATTAGCTCTGGGTCTCTCCAATGTCTCTAGAGATTGCGTGAGAGCAGAGTCTGACCCTCTGGTCAATGGAGACTTTCAATAGCGTTTCTGTACCAAACTTCTTTCCTGAGCAGGCACTCCCAGTAGGCTGGAACGGTAAAACTGAGCCAGAGTTCACAAGAAGGTTAAATATTAACTGATCATAGCACTAAGGGCCTGCCTGTCCCAGCTGCAGCCGACGGCAAGCCTCTGACTTTGCCAGGAACAGGGTCACACACTGTAACTGCACATGTCTCTGACCAAGGGAATTGAAGAAGGAGGCTTTTGAGGTAAGAAAGTGTAAACGATGATGTACGCTACCTCCAACTGAAAACCAAAAATGACAATTTAGCATGCGTTCCCAGCTGGTGCCTTATATTTAAAAAACAAACAAACAAACAAACAACCCCCCACAAAAAACAACTACAACAAAAGTTCCCGAAACACCACAGCAAAAACACAAATGTTCTTTGCTCTCACCTCCTTAGACTGGGAAATAGATTGCGAATTCTTATTTCTTCTGTCAAGTACCTTTCCAACGCTCAATACAAAAGCTTTTTTTTTTCTATCAAGTGTAATTCTAAATAGCATTTCCCTATTTCTTTCAGTTTCTAGAGTTTTAACGTCAGATATTAAACCCTACTTTAGTACCTACCAGAATCTTTACATCCAACAGGCAATAGATGAAAATTAGTCCTTAACTTGCAGACTGGAACTAGGATTTCCCCAGCTCAATGGATGTCCTACTCACTTATAGCATCACCTGCTCTCTTTTACTGTCTTTCTCTGGATCACAGAATCATAGAATAGTTTGGGCTGGAAGGGACCTTCAAAGATCATCTAGTCCAACCCCCCTGCCGTGGGCAGGGACATCTTCAACTAGATCAGGTTGCTCAGAGCCCCGTCCAACCCCACCTTGAATGTTTCCAGGGATGGGGCATCCACCACCTCTCTGGGCAACCTGGGCCAGTCTTTCACCACCCTCAGAGTAAAAAATGTCTTCCTTATATCTAGTCTCAATCTACCCCCCTGTAGTTTAAGCCATTCCCCCTTGTCCTGTCGCAACAGGCCCTGCTAAAAAGTCTGCCGCCATCTTTTTTATAAGCCCCCTTTAAGTCCTGATAGGCTGCAATAAGGTCTCCCCGAAGCCTTCTCTTCTCTAGGCTGAACAACCCCAACTCCCTCAGCCTTTCTTCATAGGAGAGGTGTTCCATCCCCCTGATCATTTTTGTGGCCCTCCTCTGGACCCGCTCCAACAGGTCCGTGTCTTTCTTATGCTGAGGGCTCCAGAGCTGGACGCAGTACTCCAGGTGGGGCCTCACCAGAGCAGAGTAGAGGGGCAGAATCCCCTCCCTCGACCTGCTGGCCACGTTTCTTTTGATGCAGCCCAGGATACGATTGACCTTCTGGGCTGCGAGCGCACATTGCTGGCTCATGTCCAGCTTTTCACCCACCAGTACCCCCAAGTCCTTCTCGGCAGGGATGCTTTCAATCCCTCCATCCCCCAGCCTGTATTGATACCAGGGGTTGGATCAAGCACTTGGCTACACCTCCCTCTCCAGACACCATCCACAGGATGGGTTCAACCAGCTCAGTAGCCCAGCAGTCTCTGCATAGCTGGTGGAAGGCAGGAAAAGCATCGAGGCCAACCTGCATCCCCTGCATCTGATGAGTACTGTAACCACCGAGCTAACATGGCAGAGGTCACAGCAGTGCCTTTAGCACCTGCGTGTTTTAAAATGAGGGATCCCTGCTTTATTCTTTAAAAAAACCCCCGAGGTTGGATTCCAGCCATTAGAAGCAGGTTGTGAATCCCATGGCTTGTCTGCATTACTGGCATGGCTAAACCCCGGGAAGATTGAGTTTTTAATGCAGACTTTCTTCAGATTTTTCCCACTGACTGCCATTTGGCAGTTCTCCGCCCCATGGGCAGATTTTAGTGGAGCCCATCTGAGGCACGAAATATTCCCTATACATGATGGGAATGTCAGGCTGTAGGTCCCGTTACAGAAGCAGACATCTAACTGTGCTTAACTGTTTGGTGGATAGCTATCATTAAAACACCTATGATTTGTTTTTCCATGGTGCTGGAGACTCTTATCCCATGCAGACATATGGCAAGGATTGCTGCACGCTCCCCAGCGCTGCTCCATCATTGCCAGACTCTCCGGACACGTTACCAGAAGCTGAGCTGCTCCAGGACTCATCTCCATTGCACTGGAGGGAAATGATCTTGTGGCCATGCAGAAAATTGCAGAAGGCACCAAAGGCCTTTCAGGCCTCAGGTGACCTAACCTGCATCTGCAACACAGAGCAAACCAGGTGACCGGTTTCAGTAACTGGTAGAGCCCGTGCCTCTGACCTACACCCACTGCTGAATGGGAGAAGCGTTAAGGGAAACCCCCAGGTCAGCTCTGTTGTGACACCAGTAAGCCCCAATTTTGTGTCTGCATAATACAGGTGGCAATCATCTGACATGAGGACTCACTCGCTCGCTATTTCTGAGGGATCTAAAAACCACAGCAAGGAAGCACTATTGCCATAACAAATTACACTGTTTACAGTAAGTTACACTAAGATCCTTTGACCTTAAAACAGTAGCATTGCATTTCGGCAACACCTTCAAAAACAGGCATATAAATTCACCACTGAGGTAGTTAATAAAAACTAAATGAAGTGCAATTATTTGTCTGTGTCCTGGCTTTTGCCAAAAGGAAGGCAAGCCAGTAATTTTTCTCCAGGGAGTTCTAATTCCGTTCAGGAGGGCAAGTAACAAAAACCAAGAAAATGAGCAGGAGTTTTGTGACCTCTAAGAAAGAGGTCAGCGGTCTCACAGAAGTCCTGCGGGGTCGGGCACCGACTGAAAAGTAACCTCGTAGAAATCCATCAGTATTCTTCTGTTCACCCTCTCTCCAAAACCAGGTTAGGTTTGCTCAGCGAGTGGGTGTCTTAAGGGCTCCTCTAGCCTGTAATCAGTCCAGACCCTAGGAATGACAAGGTTGTGTTGTTGCATTCCTTTTTTCCTTATTATTTTCCATAATAAAAATTCCGTACTGCCCTTTTCTTTCCAATGCCAGCTATGATGTAAGCTTGTACTGATCTCCAACCTCTGCTGCGATAGTACAGCACGGGGCAAATGAAAACAGAATTTATCGTTTCATCTGAAACTCCTCAGTGTTGTTGATACCTATACTGAAAATTACCCTGCCATAGCTGTATGGGCTTAACAAGACTAACATCATTATGAAGAAACAGCAGCAATGCCTATGAATTATTGAAGACTGGGTAAGTTTCAAGGACCATGCTTATTTAAAGGGAAGGTGCCATTTCTGCACAATCACTTTCAAACTTAAAATAGAAACCTCTCCTGAGGGTTTCTTTTTTTTGG
>NW_008796222.1:4234424-4255235 GCF_000699145.1 Aptenodytes forsteri | reverse complement strand
TTTTTTTTGGTCCCCCCCCCCCCCCCCGTACAGTCCTACCGTCCATAAAGGACACATAAGAAGGGGTCAGATAAAGTATTTCTAGACTAGGTAAAGACAAGAGGGAAGACATCCTTAGTTGGGGAAAAATTATGTTATCCATGATAAGGAGGATGCCTAGCATCTGACACTCTGTGCTAGCTGATTGTATAGTCTGGACATGAGAATTTGGAGACTTTCATTCAAACCTCACTGTCTTTGTTTAGGCTTGGCCTCACACTATGCATCTGCAAGTCCCGAAAAACATTTGCCATCTACAGTATGCAGAGATTATTCAGTAACGCTTTGTCCTGGGCTGAGTTAATTCATTATTTATTCAGCTACTTGCAATACAGCTACTGAGCTGCCATGTGACATCCAAGAGATTATCATCCCATTTATTTTTATACAGTCACAAGTATTAAAAAAAGAAATCCAAGAAGGAGACAACTCGATCAAGTTAAAGCACAACATCATTTTTCAGCATAGCAAAAAATGTAAGCCAACATGTATGACATAGTATTGTTACTAAGGCTTTTGTGTCCTGATTAACCACCCTGAACTGACCTCAGGAATCCATAATTTTGACTAGACACAAAATTTTTAACAGACCTTACTGGAAAAGCTCCCTTAATGGTCTGCATTATCTGCTCACCCAAAGAGGAACAGTACCCCTGAATATCCCACATTTCCTCCTATGATTCTGAGCTAGTAAGAGGAGTGAGAAAACTTACAAGTTCAGAAATTATTCAAAACCTGTGACGTTCTCTTAGCCAGATCAGATGACAACAGACAATAATAGACTTTAAAAACACATGTATGTTGCCTACTAGAAGGTAGCCAAAAAAGTAATGCCAAAATTCTAGGCTTAAAAGAAACACCAGGAACAAATATAATACAAAAAATACAGAAACATACAGCAATGGCTGAAGCCTGACCCACAACAGGGAGCTTATCAGAAGTCCTCCTCCATGAGAAGTGGCAGATATCAGAGAAGATGGTGATGCTTGCCATAAAAGAAGGGGAGAAAAGACGGTAGAAAGACAGTAAGTTACATTAGCCACTACCCAGCCTCTGGTCTGAACTATTTAACGCCTTCAGCATGTACTAGAAACTTCAGCCTTTACAAACGTATTTTACACATCTTTATTTCTGTGGCCCAGGCAACCATTTCACAGATGGGCAAACTGAGCCAGACAGATATGCTGCCACTTGTCCAGAGCTGTGGCAACAAATCAAGCCCACCCAAAAATGTAAATTGCAAACCTGCGAAAAGTCCTCTGTCATGCTGGGAGAGAAGACAGAGGTGATAAAGACTACGACGCGCTAGCAGACCTCACTTGAAGAGGCAGCTTTTCTTCACCTCTATGGCTAAGCTTTTTATCCTTAAGTGACACCATCTGTTCTGCCAGACAGTTTTATAAAATCTGAATAAGGTCACCTGGATAAAGCATGCCTGTTATATGGAAATGCCAGAGTCGTACATGGACGTGGAAAGGTTGTGGACAGCTCATGCAACTTCTTTTCCACAGATATCCCAAGTGCTTTCAGCATCTCGTCATAAAAGGCAGCACAAGTCTTTTTTGACACCCCACAACACAAAGCGAGCCACACTGTTAGTAACAATGCCGCAATAACTTTTCTACTATCTTACAAATGCCTGGCAGATGGCATTCATAAAGATTCCTCTTTAGGGTATGTATTTCATTTATACAGGTAAATTTTTGACAGATGAAGTCAAACCCCATCCTCCCCTCGTTTACAGTACAATCACTTCCCTGTGTAAGGACCAGCATCAAGGACATAAATATTTTATGCCATAGAACATTTGGCTGACAAGTTCACTGATCACCTGGTTAACGACAGCAAACAAGGTCTGGAGACTGCACTACCATTTGGTGGTCATCGGAAACCACCAGCAGTAGAGAAAAGATGATGGTGGATCAACGTGAACTGACCTTCCTCTTTCCTCTGACCGAGAAGCTTCTGTCTGAAACTGGACTAGAGCAAAATGTAAGCATTATCTCTGTTTTTTCACTTCTCCTCACCACAGTCTGACATGACCATGAGCAGCCTCTGTTCCAACAAAGATCCCAGGAATGTGACGAGGCTGGTTGCATATCATGACTGAAGGGCACTGGTAAAGTGCAGGCAGGAGAGTTTACAAACGTACCCGATATCTCATTTCACATTTTATCGGTGCATTTGGTCCCTTCTTTTGGAAAGACTTAATCCGCCCACAGATAAAAAAATTCACTGCTTGGGTGTGAGCTTGAAAGAGAGCAGAGCACTCATTTTTAAAGTAATTGATGGGGATATTTAAGCATTCTTTAACAAGTCATGAATCCACGAAACTATAATTGTCTCTGTGTGTGTTCATGTGTGCTTGTACGTATGCTATACAGACACAGAGGACAATTTTTACCGTAAGATGCGTCAGCTGCAAAGTATTTGTTACAGGATGTGAACTAGACTGGATGTTTGTTATCTTAAGAGTACATGTTACTAGAAATAGTTCTAATGAATGAAGTTTTTTATGTTTTTTAAATTACAAAAACCCACAACCACCAAACAACCCACAAAACAATAGGTTCTATTTCTCCAGGTCTGGTTAACGCTGAAGATTTGAAGGAAGCTGCTGCCCCCTTTTGGCACTAAATACAAATGCAAATACTTACCACTAAAAACTAGGATTCTGATCACAAATTGCAATTACTAAGTAATAGACAAGTTTTGATTTTGAAAATAGCATAAAACTGAGATAGCTCAAAATACACTTGCCTATTTAACCAGATCACTCAAGACAACCACGTTAACTTACTATAATACATAGTGGTCTTGCTAATATAGAAGTGTCCGTGTCCTTCATTTTAACATAAAATCAGTTTCAAAGTTAGTAATACGTGACCTGGATTTAGAATAACCACTTTAGGAGCACAACAGATCTGAAAAATTTCTGCTAGCTCCCTGAACTGTCTTATGACACCCCACATCTGTCGTAAATTAGCAAAACACCTGAACTGTCAGACTGGACAAAAAGGAAAATAGAGTAAGTAGGAAACTGTGCAGTAACACTCACTTGATAGCTATACAAAAATCCCCATTTATCATATATAAAAAGTCCATTCCTCAGTTTCAAGCGCAAAGCTGCCAACGCTCAGCAGCTGAGGTGCATATCCATTGAAGGGTTTAAGTCATAGTGCCCATTGGGAATCCCTTCCCACAGAACCATAAATAACCATGTAAATTATAAATGAAACCGAGAGGAATTGGTGCCTTTGTGGCTGTAACCCAAAGCCTCTGATCCTGTAAGAGGATCAGCATGGGCAACCCACAGCAGCCTTCTTCACCCACCCTTAGCTGAGGAAGGGTCAACAGCGGCAAACTCACCACAGGTTGTTCCAACAGGGAGTGAACTGGGACATCCCATTTCTTGTCAGAAGGAAAACGTTCAGGGCAAGGACGTTCCCAGCAGTGCAAGCCCAGTGGACTGGATACATAACTACTCCGGTTCAGCAGCGTGACTGTTAATGTTTTCATTCCCCTAAACAAATTGATAATAAACATAAACGCTTGGACAACGGCAAATAAAATATCATCAGTTAAAAATACTTTCATGCCGTTCTGTTTTATTCCATTTTACAGAAGTAATAGCTGTGCAAATATTTAGACGGTTAATAGGAAAATTAAGATTTAATCAGCAGGACTTATGGAGATTTACAGGTATATTTATTAACAATTTGAAGACTTGCAATTCAACAGATAAGTTACCAGTTGTCTCCCAAGCACCCCTGACTTCCAGCACTATGGGCACTCAAAACATGTCTGTGAATGCCTGTACTTTTGCTTTGCTTGTTTTTACGTTTTCCTAACCTCCTGTTCGAGACCCAGCCATTGAAAACCAGGCAGCAGAGAGCCGACGGCCCCGCAACTGATGGAGGGGGTGCTCGGGAGGTGGCTCAGGCTGCAGTTCAGAGGAGCAGTGCTTTTGTATTTCAAAAAGGGAATTTGAAGAAATAGAGTGCCAAAAACTTAATGAGGGAAACGTGATCATTACCTCCAGTAGAAAGTTACAAAGAAAAAACAGCACAATTTTAACCAGTTTTCCTGGATTCTTTTTTAGGGATCATGCACTTGTAACACACCTCTTACAGGGAACTGGAAGAGCATCCTCCTGCAGAGCCTTCAAAACACTGGCAGCTCCAATGCTTCCCCTCGGTACAGCTGGGAGAAACGAGTCTCGGCACACTAAGCAGAAGGCTGACAAAGAGACACCAAGTATTTTTGACAGCTGATTGAATTAAACACTTGTAAAGTGTGTGGAAATTTTACCCAAGTGACTTCAATTTTCTCTTAAAAAGGGAAAACCCTTGAAAAACACTGCTTGGCCGCATTCAGCCGTTTGGCCTATAAGCCCTGTCTGTTGCCACAGGCGTGGGCATCAGGGGCAGATACCAAAGTACCTCTGTGGCAGGGGTAAACCAGGCAAACGCAGATAAGGCAAGGCTACTCTGAAGCATAAGAAGCAACAACTGCCTTTTGAGAAAAGAAAAACCGAGGAAGTTGAGTATTTTTCTTTCAAAGCCAGCAGGTTTGCCGTTTCTCAGCTCCTGGGTTCCCCTCCAACTGTGAAACTTCCACAGTTTCTGAAGAATTGGAAATCACATCATATTGGAAAAGAAACACTCTGGACAAAAGGCAAGCTTGAAATATTTTAGGTAATTTTCTTTTCAGGTCGTTGAGCTGAGGTTTTAACCAGCAAAAATGGACTCCTTACACATATCCTGAGTCAGGACGCGTTTCTCTTCTCTTCTGTCATGTCTGGAAAAAAATGCGGAGGACTATTCAGTGACCGTGGTCACTGGGAGCAGCCTCTGAGATCCTTCAGTCAGGCACTGGGACACAAAGAAATTTTGAATGATCTTCCTTGACCCCAGCCGACAAAGAATTTTTGACGCTTTTTTTTTCCCTCCTCTTTCTAGCCGTTTCCATCTTCATTCATAGCTGTCTCTAATCCTCTCCTTGTTTTATGACAGCTCAGCCAAGTGTAAGTTTTCTCTCCTTTCCCTCTTCCTTCCATCTGTTGAAGTCACCCATATCTAAACCCTCCTAAAAATTTTATAGAGCTAAAAAATACTTGCAGTTCTAGCCCTCACCAATTGTGCGTTATACCTCTTTTCATCCAACGTGACTCAGCCTTGTCTATTGAGACAGTTCCTACCCTCACAGTCTTCTACTCTCTACTTACACATTCTCAATAAATCCTTAAGTACTACCATAATTATACTACCATAGTTACCATACCATTACCTTTCATTTGAGCTCTCTGTTCATCCAGGTGAACTTGATGCTTTAGGGCAAGATGACCACTCAAGTACAGGTGAGAGACGATTTTTAAAAAAATGTAATTTAAAACACAAAACAAAGACTTAATCTGAACAAAAAGACTTTAATAGCAGGACTAAAAATTATATCTTAAAGGTAAGTGTTTTGTAACTTTAGTGGAAAAATCAGAATATACCTATGATTCCTAACACATGGAAGACAAACAAGCAAAGACAGAAAAAAGAAAACCAGCAGTTTCCACAATTTTACCAAAATGACTTAATCCTTTGACAGGGTTGGGTCTTTATAGCTCTTCTTAGCCAAAGGCTTCAGAATATTTATGGTATTATTATACAGCCAGACACTGCAAATATTTCCTTTTTTCTTTTACTGAAAAACATTCAGCAGAAAATGCATCTCAAATAATGACATTTGAGACGTGTCCTATAACTCTATCTTTTTAAAAACGTACTTGGCTATTAACCATTGCTGGCCAAGACTAGATTAGTGTCAAGCTTCATGTTCATGGCTGGGTGTGGACTATATGCTTAACAGAAAAAGATCACACAGAGGGTTAGGTGTGATTATTTTATATGTAAAAACAGAAGAAAATTAAATACCAGTCTGAATTAGGTGGAGAAATCACTGCAATGCAGAAGAGTATATTTATTTACAGGCTAATAAAAATATATTATATTCAGCTTAACTAGATGTGTACATTTTTGCAAAATGTTCTATCTGCTACAGAAATGAGATTAATCCATGATGTAATAATGTTTGGACAGATACAATAAATACCCGAATTTTGTTTGATACAACTGTGGATTAACATATATTGAGACGGATACAAACCCTCTTCACTGCCAAGAATATACTTCTACAAAGGAAATACTACATACAGCCTTTGATCAGAGTTAAATTTATTGCCAGAAAGCACTTTCCTTAACTTACATGCTCTTAATTAACATTGGTCCCAGACGCCAACAAACACTGTCCACCTTTAGCTTAAAATACAATTGTCTCACTGCAGATTTTTTTTAATAGCAAAGGAATTATCTATTAAAAAAAAATCCCAAAATTCTCTTTAGAATATTTTTTTTTAAGTAAAAATATATATACACACACAAGTAAACCGTTTTACACTTTCAAAAATAAAAATGAAGTCTGAACAGTGACTTTCCTCAGAAGTTCTTCCAAGTCTAATTCATTCAACCTCTGGGAATCAGCAGGACCGAGTCTTCCAGTTACTGACAAAGGGGAGAATACACATTTGTCTATTGAATCTGGAAATCCCAACTTGCAAAACTTTTCTCAGTTTAAATATTAATCTCTAAGCATCTCAGTATGACTACAATAAACCAGTATGTTAAATCAGCTGGTAGGAAGTATGGAGTACATGGAGACAGACCCTAGTGTCTGAACAAAATCCTCCCATTCAGGGCTTTCTAAACAAAGATTATAAAAACTGCAGGGAAGGAAATCTGGTGATGCTTTACTGCTACCTGATTTGTCTACTACTAGTCATTTTCCTCTGCAATTGTTCCTTCTGTTGATCTCATATATAGGTTAAAAATAGGCAAGGTAAGAGCAGAGGAAGGGTCCAGCAACTTCCAGAAGATGAAGAAAAGAGCGTAGCATCATGAGAAACTGGTGGACAAGGAACGTGAGGAAAATAACTCTGTTCTCCCACTTTAGGCTAAAACTGATCAAAAGCATTAAGTGGAAAATAAGGTGTGCCAAGAAGTAAGGAAGAACGAATAAATTAAAAATTTCACCTTTCCCTCAAATAAAAGGAAACTGTACAAGCAAATTTAATGCCTTTTTTAAAAGTTACTAGACTAGTTGGACGAGCCTCATTTCTTACAGCTGCAGCAAGATTTCATACAGCGGTGATTTTCAAAGACAAGACGACCACTACTTGGCTTCGAACTATCCTCTCTGACAGAGAGGACATTGAGCGTCCAGGCCACAGACAGTTTCAGAGTGCACTCTGCTTGAGTAACTGTGGGAAAAACACAAATCTGAATGCAAAGTTATGGCAGTGGATTTATCTGCTAACACATAGCCAATGTACCCTCAAGTTTCTGAAGCTTCAGAAAAAGAAACGTGCCTGGGGACCTGTTTCTTCTTCACACAGCTTTATTTTTAAATACTAGTTTCCGTTTGGTGGAAACTGTACAGCTTTAACTATTTTAAAAACCTTCAACAGAATGCGGTATGACAAGGACTATTATAAAAAAATGAACCAAATAATGTTCTTCCACTGAGTAAGTGGAACTCATGCGCGCACGCACACACACACAAAACGATCATGTAAATAGCAAAGTTAAGGGATTTATAAATAGCAAAATCTTTGAATAAAGTATATACATTTTTAGGCTTCTTCTATAAACATATATATAGTGCTCCTAGGAAGAGACAAGTAACTGTGTTCTACATCACAATTTAGAACATAGTTGATGTTACTCTAAAGGCCTTTGAGGTTTTTTCTGATGTATGTACATCCTACACAGGAACACTTGCAAAGACGTCTTTTCACATTAGTTCCTCTCTCAATGTACAAAATCTTATCTTTTCACATTACCGTTCAACAGCCTGCAGAACAGTGAACAGGAAAGCCGGCATTGCACGCTCAAATAATAAACGCGATTACAATGTAGAGCTTGCATGTGGAGAGTGCTGCACTTCACCAGAAGATCTACAAATGGAGTATGAGAAACTGGCCAAGAAACCATCCTCAACATTCCCTTTTGTAGCCATGCCGTGGGCCTTTAGATGTACACCAATTAAAAGCTATTTTAAGATACGCTGCTCTTACAAAAGGAGTAACATTTTGTTTCAACAGTAAGACAAATATAGGTTAATATGACTGCCATAACACAGATAGGGCCAGACACCGTATGATTCTGAGCACCTCCCGTAAAAGTACTGTGCACTCAACTTTCACTTCTTTAAAGGTTATTTTAATGTGAAATGAGTATGTTCAGTACCCATCAAAAGCACTCAGCATTTCATAAGGTCAAGCTAATGATGACCAACTCAAACCACTCTGCATTAGCAGTAACCATATCCATTCAAGAATGAACGCTAAATTGATGATGCTCAGAAAAAAAAAAACCAAAGGGCCCACATAATTGTGAGTATTTTTAAAACTAATTTTGCTTTTAAAACCCCGTAATACTTTGTTTAAATACTTTTGAAGCAAGTTTCAAATGGAGCAATTGGCAGTGAAGTCATTAAAACAGCAATGCCAAAAATCTCAGTCATAAAATGATCATGGGCTGAAGGATCACGATTAGCAAGTACCACTGTCCTATTTGGGTTTTGATGGTCTTTGCTCAAATAAAAGCTCTGGCTTTTACAGGGGAAAAAAAAAAAGCTTTCCTTTAAAAGTTACAGTTCAAAAATCCTAAGTACAAAACTCATGGATGCAATGGTACTATTGCCCCCCCATCCTTTTAGAGTTACAGCTTGTTTCACACCAAACCGAACATCAGTTGTCCCTTTAAAATATCAAAGGGTCAAAATGAAGCTGGCCACATCTTATTCTACTTCCTCGGGGACATCGATGAGATTAGAAGTTGAACGTATTGAGGTTATCCTTTTTAGAAATCCCATGCTTTGGTGCTTATTATTAAAAGAAAATTCATTTCACATGCCACGTGTTAGATAACTACTATGTGTCACGCAAAAGACAGTTTTCCACATTTAGAATTGCTCACAATGAAGCCCTGAGGTAACCGCCTTTTTTCCAGGCAACAGTAATACAGTTCCCTTTGACATTTAATCATCCTTTTACAACCTACACTAGTATATGCAACTTGGAGCAGTCAATATTGATTATCAATTGTTCCCAAAGATGGGATCTGTCCAGCTGATATTTTGTTTGTTTGTTTTTAGGATAAAGACTCAGCAGAACGGGCTAATTTGGGTGCAGTGTCTTCTAACGGAGCTTCAACTGAGTTCCCCAGGTCTCCATTTTCATGTCCATCAATACTTGGTTTCTTACCAAACACTGCAAGTTAAAAAGAAATTTTATTTAAGGAAGAGAAGTAATCTTGGGAAGGACAGATCAGTAAGCCTTATTTCAGAAACTGGAAAGTGTGCTGAAATGACTACTAAAATAAGAGCTAATAGGCTTTTAGCAGAACATAGTATGACAGGAAAACAGGAACTGTTTCTATATCTCTCTGATCTAAAATAATATATCTGAAGAAGCCAACAACATAAAGTGTTAAGGGGAATTAACTACTCCTAGACCAGAGTCAGGAAAAGATAAGAATAAATTTGAATTTCAACCTTTGGGAAAAGGCGATCACAAAAAAAACCCCCACAAATTAATTCAGTTGTATCTAAGTAAACCAGGCCAATAAGTGAGGGACTAACCAAAAGAGCTGACAGCCTACTAGTAGGTTAATTGAATTAACAGTAGATTAATTTTACAATGAATATAAAAACAGTGTTTTCCAGAAATTGCTTTGCATATTGAGACTTCAGAATTAAACTCATGTAAACACATTTTAGAAGGTTTACCTTGTGAGGGTTTGACATCCACATTTGCATCTTTTCTATTAGAACTTGAGTTTGCACCTTCTTCCAATTCATCAAGATATAAACGATAACGGTGTCCACTCTCATCCTCATATTCTACATTTTCATCATCCGAATCAACTTCTGGAGCAACATACACTACTTCAAATTCAATCTCGCCTCTCTAAAATGCAAGGAAAATTACAAATTTACTTACTACTGCACAGCTATGTAATAGGATTACCGAGATGAGCTAGGTTACTAAAACAAATACATTTTACTGTTGTGAACACATTTACAGTTGTGTTGAATATTTTGGATATGTACCTGAATTAAGTTTTTACTGACTAAAGAAGTACAGCTCTATAGCTAAGATTTACCAAAGTTACCTGAATTTCTTAGTTTTGTGCCAATACATTTCAAACAGTGACTTCTAATGAGTAAGTTTTCTGATAAATTAAGTGCACCTGTTAACTGTCTGAAAATGGGAAGCAAGGCAGGAAGAAGATTCTAGACCACAAAGCATATGAGAAACATTGTTTGGCTGGAGCTGTCCAGTCATAAAAGAATAAAACGTATGTCACTAAATAATTATTTCTGTGGGGCAATGCAACAAGCTGATTTCCACCAGCCTTACTCTAGAATCATTAGACAATACATGGATTTAACTGAACCAGTACTGACCCAGCATTTTTCTCCTTAAATTGCACGACGTAAGAGGATTAAGCGTAAGGTGATACAGCTTCAGGTATCACTGTAGCTTAGCATAACACTGTGCTTAACAGAAAACATTAAAATTCAAGGTAATTCAATAGGCAGAACACAGGAAGCACCTAAATGTGCCTATGGATAACAGGTCCCAACTGACCTGTTGGGAAAGAATAGTTACAGCTTCTTTATGTTTTGCATCTCTCAGATTAACTCCATTTACTGCCAGAATAGCATCACCAACATGCAGTCCTCCACATCGATCAGCAGGTTGTCCAGGATGGATTTCAGAGATCAGTATTGGAACACCATGCTCCTTCCCACCCTATACAAAACAACAAAAAAAAGTAGATTTTAATTAACTGAGATGTCCATTAGCATAAAATCAACATTCTGGTAGTTGCTCTCTAAGTGCTTATTTCAACTTTTATTACAGAAAATTAGAAAGCATGCTTCAGACAAAAACAATGCTTAAGAAGAATGCGTGAGATGCTTCCCTTAATTCTTCTCCACATGAAAGAAGGGACAAATCTCAAATATATATTCAAAGAGTCAAAGGAGACAATTCTGAATAATAATAAAAGTATAAAATCATATACAAGCTGATGAGACAACGTCAAAACTTCATTAAAAAAAGCGTATTAGGCACTATATTGACTTGGAAGAAACAATATTCATATTTAGAATAAAAGTACAATAGTGAGAATTTTCAAAATTTGTTGTAAAAAGTTAATACAGCTTTTATTAGGTGTGAGATGCCAATATCGATACTTTAAAAAAAAGTTACAATCACAACAGCTAAGCTTTGGAAGTTAGTTCTCAAGATTGTTTCTGTTCTTCTACAGACTTACCACACCTAAAATTCACCACTGGCTAATCTGCTAAAGTGCCTACACCCTAAACCTAAGTTGAAATCATAAGTTTTACATGAAGTAGCAGTTATCTATTTCCTAATCTATCAACGTGAGCATTCAAGTTCTATGCCCATACCTATGGATTTGCGTATGCTTTTTTTCGTATGTTCTAACAATACATTCACTGATGTGCATATTTTACAGAAGTACAAATACAAATTTAAATTGCTTCTTCTGTGTCATGGAAAATAAATGCAAGTATTTACTGTGATTGAAATTCCTAGTCCTTCATGGTCTTCTTTAACTAGCAAAACTTTTCTGATTGGACCAACACCTTGACTCTTCTTTAAGGCATCGGGATCCTAGTTTGATAAAAAACAAACATAGCATAAATATAAATGTGTGAACCAGGAAGTGATGCATTTCTGCATTTTGGTTTTTTTCAATTGTATACAGGCAGTATACCAGCAACAGAATTTTAAGACTAGCTCCAGGCAGGACAAACTTACAGTGCCCCTATACAGACAGGGTATGAAATCAGAAAAGATTCCTCACTATGCACTCCTGAAGAGAATAGTTATTTCAAATATTTCAGTGCTGAGTGATGCACAACACAGAACTTAACTTCAAAAGAAGGAAATCAGACACATATTAAAAATATAAGGGACTACACGAAGGAATGCTGATCACTGCTGAAAAGTTATGAGACGTAAACTGCAATTTAAAACTAATCAAATGATAGAAGACGATGTAATACAGTTTCAAGGAAGAGGTTGCTTACTCAAGTTTATTTTTATTGTAATAAAAACAAACCACACCAAAAGCCATTCAACTCAAAACTAAAAGAGAGACTAAATAAATCAAGGTTTTTATTTTGCTTTTGTTAAGCCACTGTTGCCATTATGAATACCCTTAAAATAACACATACACATATTTGTCCACTAATATTTTACACACAATTAGCAACATAAGCAGTAAGACCCACCTGACCAACTAAGGTATTTAGAACAGATCAAAGTAAAGCACTTTCCTGAAAATGTTTGGGTTTATGCACTGAACACTGGGGTGATTAACAGGTCATGTGCCAAGCTGGGTGAGTTCTACCAAGGCTACCCACAGTAAAATGCCTTAAAGGTTTTAATTTAAAAAGTACCTTTTGGAGGAAAAAAAACCCCACAATTATTTCACAGAGTATCAGTTTATCTGGACTTTAAAAAAATTTCAAAAAATAATTTCAGTTCAATCTAATCCTAAAAATGTTATTCTTCTTGTTTTTTGTAAATAAGTTAGCTCCACATTTTGAAACCTAGGTAACAAAATTATGCTGTTAAATTCATATTTATACACACACATAGCAGAGGCTCAGTTTTCTAAAAGGACTGAGTGTTCCTAGGTAAGTCAAAGGAATTGTATCATCTTTCATGGTCATTTATGGGGACATGCTACTCAGCATGGAACTGTCCTTCAGCATACCCAAGAATTATATATTTTGAAATATATACATTTACATATATACATATTTTTGAAATATATACATTTGAAAGAACACAATATCGAAGTGAAAACAATCACAAAAATGAAGAAATAACTCATATCTATTTTCCAGAAATGATTGAAATTATGGAGGAATGGCTCATTCTTTCAACTTACATGTCCTGGTGGTACTTGCATTGGTCGTTTTAGATCATTCCGACCTCGACAAGCTCTAATAACGGTTTTGTGACGGTGAAGGTGTATTTCTGCTTCAAGCTGATTCCAGAGCTTGTCATGAGCAGGTCCCTTCATATCTCGGCCCAGTAACTGAATCTGCTGGACCCTACATAATGACAAAGAAAGTGAAACAACATGCTATATTACAACTGAAAAATCAATGCACTGTACAACTCATACACTTCATCTGGCTACAGCACACAGTCACGCAACAACTAGTGCAAGTGCAGTAACTGGGGGGATTTTTTGTTTCTTCCTTTTGTTCAATTAACTGCAAATGTGAGACTTTTCCTACTTAGTCTTAACTTCAGACCTGCCTCTGGGGACACAAAGGAAGAAAACAACAACAAACATCTCGTACTAAGGGACACGGATTGACTTTATATACCTTCCAGCTAGCTCCTTATCTAAATACTTGGCTGCCAATCTTGCTCCATAAACCTCAGCCTGAAGCACAGCTATATGTCGACGAAGAGCTTCATTTTCCTTTCTCAGCAACTTCACCTCAGCTTCCAGCTGAGCTTCTTTCACTTTTTCTTTCTTGTTAGCTTCAAGTTCTCTCTCCTTAAAAAAAAAAAAAAGTTGAAAGCTTTCATCAAAGTTAATAATGGAAGAGCACTTACTGTTTCTGCACACACAATGTGAAGTAACTCTCCTGTGTACAGGACATGCATATGCAGGAAAAAAATGAAAGCAGGGACTCTGGCGCTGCAGCTAGTGGTTTGCATACTCCCCTCTGGGGAAAGGAAGCCTTGCATTCAGCTTTGTGCTCCTGACATGATTTTTGTCCAGCTTACAACTCCTTAGCACACAATGCATATACTGGTTCAAAGTCTAAGGACTGAAACTAGCAACAGCGCTTCTCCCTGTCACCCACAGGTGACAAAACTTAAGTAGCCTAAATATCGTCCTTACTTTTTCCTGTGTTCAAATGGAAGATTCATACAATGAGAGGAGAAGATTATTTTAAAAATGAAAATCATTAAGTATTTCAATTTGATAATATTCTTTAACTATTTTAATACAATTCCTAATATGACCAGATGCCAAGGAAAATGTTCTTTAAGTCTGTATATCCTTAAAATGACAATTATTTTCATGCAAACAACCAAGAAATGTCCAGCCAAGAACATTTCCAAATCAGACCCTGAAGACCACAAAAATAAAGCCAGAGATTTGACACATGAAGATGCCTACCCTGACAAAACTTAAGAGAAGTTAGTGCAAAATAGCTTTGTTAAAAAAAAAAAAAATCCAAACTAAAACCACTCTGAGAAATGTACCTTCCTGCCCCCCCTCCCCCCCATGAAAAAGGAATTACGGAAATACAAATTACTTCCATAGTGGTCCATCTCAAATGTACAGAAAATGCATAGTCATTTTTTAATACCCAGAGTCCTGGGTACCTGGAGTCAAAGGAATTACTATGCTCAACTCAGATTGCTATTCTACAAAATCTACTTTAAGAAGAGAACATTTCATTACTTGTATATTTGATATCTTTTTTTATATCCCTTCTACAAAGTGGGGAAAAAACCCCACCGCAAACCAGGAAAACAGTAGAGAGACAGGAACTATTACTGTCCCTTTTAAAAATGTCTGTCAACTGAAATAGCAATAAAAACTAAGTTCACCATAACACGTTTCTGAAGACATTTAGAGTACCTTAGAAGTGTTCTTGGTACTTGTACCAATTACATTATTAAACAAATAAAACCAGGAGGTGCTACTAAAGAAGCGATAGGACAGAAACAGAATTTTACAGAACTGGCAAGACAAATCTGTTATCAAATTGTGAATATGCTTATTCACTATTCCAAAAGCCTGGATATAAAACTGTGAATATGGCTGATACTACCACATTTGAGATATTAGGCAAGGTTGGTCCTTCCAAACAGAGGTATATGTAGGCATTTTTAGCTATTTGCCAGAAAGACAACTCTGAACTTGATGGACTCTACTATCTCCCTCATCTGTTAAGTATTTGTATCAGGTTAAATGAATGGAGTACGTTACAGGTATATACATATTGGCCACGAATTGCCTAGCACGCTGCTGAGGAGGAGTGGCACGATTGCTTGAAATCGCTGGCATTTCACTTCCTGTAATTCCCATATTGACCCAGTATCAGATCAGGTTTGACTCCACAGGCATGTTAGAAAGCCTGTCACACAAAGCCTCTTCTGGTCTCCGGCCTTTGAGTTGGGGGCTATCTTGAGAGATGACTCTTCAACAAATCTCTTTCTGAACTGCAGGATCACTCCTAAGCCAAGAATTTTGTGACTAATCTACATTTGAAGAATAAGAGTTTCTAAAATTATATCAATTCTCTCTATTATTATGATGGTCTTGGGCTATTTTAATTCACATCTACTCCCAGTAGCCAAAGGGCAATCACAAGAATTCAACAGTGCCAACACGCTGTGTGGCCTGTGCCACACACTTTAGCTGTAAGAAGGGTCACAGTTCAGACATAACACTCGTTTGAACAGTAGCTGGAGAGTCCGTATACAGGTACAGTGTTCCTGTAACACCTATGTTTGCTATCTACGTATTGCCAATATTGCTCTAAATAGTATAGGCCCCCTGTTTGTGTATGTACTCACTTTTAGAACATCTTTATTTGACAAATATAAAAAGACAAACACTAGAATTTACCAGACATATGAAGGTACATTATTCACACCCAAACCTCCATTTTCTTCCTCACTGGATATTTTTATGATTTATTTACTGAATAAAAAGTCATAAACTAAAAATTCGTAATATCTCTGCCAATAATTTGTTAGAATGTACCAGTCCTGTTTTCTATTCAGAAAAAAGCTTTAGAGATGTACGAATTCCTTGATGTATTCCTTCCTCCCTCACCTTGGGAGAAGAATTCCAACCTCCCCCAGTAAAGTGAATTGCTAAAGTGATGCAAGATATTTGCTTACCCTAGCAAATTCCATGTATTTATACGAAGTAGCCAGCTTAAAAACTCTCATCAAGACTGAAATTTTCCATTTATTTTCTCTGAATTTGATTAATCATTTAAATTAAATTTAAGCAGAAAGTCAAATATTGTATTTCTAAGTGGAATCACTTTTAGTCATGCATTTTAAATGTTATACCTAAAATATGAGGAACAATGTAATCCCATAGAATTGTTTTTTTCCTATTTTTACCATTACTATGACTATTACTCTATGACCGAGGTGGAAAAATCCACCCAGAAGCCATTCTTAATGCTACTCCGGACTGTCTCCAATTGGTCACCACGAAGAAAAATCAAAGGTTTGCAATACAGAATATCTGAAATATACTGAAAGAACATGTCTTTTTTTGATCAACTGTCATGAGATGCGATAAGTCTCCAAAAATCTTTAAAAAAAGAATTGAGGAAGTTACAGAATCATTTCATGCTTTCTGGTGTTCATAGTATTGCATAAGTTCTGCAAAACAGAAAAAAACCCCTATATTTTCTGTTGGTAATATAAAAAAAACACCAAACCAAAAATGCAACTGCAGTGTTGAAGATCAAAGCTTACAGTTACCAGCTATCCTGTGGCTTTTCAAAGAGCAAATATGGGGCAATGATAATGAGGCATATAAAATAATAAAAGTGGAAAAGCTGTTTAAAAACCTTTCAGGTCTAGCACCGTGAAAGACCAAAAAATTAAAAGTTAACTTTGCATCACTTTTTCTTCTTATCTATGTATTATTGAGTTTATATGCTTTGGGCTGTTACACAAGACAGTAAATCATATTAAATCATGCCCATAAAAAGAACTGAGAAAAGGGAAAACAAGGAAAAGTTGACAGGATTTTTTTAAAAAATACCGTATATAAAATACTTAATATTACACTGATAGATGATTACAGTGTTTATGCTTTAGAAGTTGTGTAACACCTTCAAAATTTTTGAGATATTGCCAGAACAATCTTTCAGAATGTCAAGTTGTCAGGTATCACCCCAAATCAGCTGTAACAAAAACAAATAAAACACACACAGACTTAGGAAAGAGGGCACCAAAACTAGAAAAGGAAAACTAATATGCAAAGAAAATTCTTTACACAGCATCTTGCCAACAGACAGGAAGAAGGAAAAAGCCAGATCTGTTTTGCCAGTTTCTGAGGCCAACATATAGAAGTTGTTGCACAAAACAAAAGCACTGCTTAAACATTAAAAAAAAGGCAATCAGCATACTTACCATTTCATCCACAGAAAGGACAGACTTAAGACAGAAGAAAAGAGTTCCATAATTAGAGAAACAGGCAATAGGAACTTCAAGAAAATGTAACAACATAAATGACTTATTCCAAAAGAAATTTACCAGCAGATTGTATATTTCATTAGAAGACATAAAGAACAAGCACATTGCTATTGTACTTAGCAGCAATTTTGGTATTTTGCAGTGAAAGTTTTTAAAAATCTTACGAAATATTTTAACCTTATTGTAGTATTGAAAACAATACTTTCTCCTAAAATACCAAGAATCTCTAAAGAATAGCAAGATAATGTGAAATGCATGAAAGCAGTTTTGAAAGTATCATAGAAAATATATTCTGTAATATAACATCTGTTATACAGATTACAGATTTTTTTCCTTTCAGAAAGAATAAAATATGTATTACAAGAGGGACGTAAAGGACAGGGAGACATAGCAAGAAAGATATATCAACTGCAAAACTCAAGAAAAAAAATTCCACTAGGCAACTTCATACTCTTACAAAGAAAGAGTTATTATGCCTGGACTAAGCAGATACACCACTCCTAAAGAGGGATTCAGCCTAAACTACATGATGTTATCAATTGCTTAGCAATTTGAAACATTTAAAAATGTCTTAGTTCAGCACTACGTACAATTTTACAGTTTGCAGGGTATACATTTATGCTGAGTCTACATACAAAAGAAGAGTGGTTGTCGTTAACAAAGAAAGCAGGAAGTTCAGTAGTACAGAACTTTATTTCCCCATCGCATATTCTGTTGACACAGTCCCTCTTTTCCCTCAGAGGCTTTCTGACTGCCGGAAGTTCAGCACCACAGTTTTTATTTACCTAAAACTCAAACTTGGCATTTTTTTGTCATTTAAGCAGCTTCAGTTTTGCTTGTTCTAGCTGCCCGGACCTTTATAGCTTTCTGTATCTAGAACAGGTTAAAAGTGAGTTTCTCTCCATTAGAACTATGAAATCCCTAATGGCAAAGTAAAGCAAACTCAAAAGATTAGCCCTCATGTTTATAAAAAAGGAGGAACTAACTGGAATTAAGAAGAGAGTATCAGTCTAGGCTGTTAATAAGTTCAATTTCAACAGAGATAAAATCCAAAACAATGCAAGTAAAATGTATTTATTGTTACCTGTGGGAAGAAGACTGCTGTCAATAGCATGGAGATTTAATATATCTTTAGAAATTGTTTATAACAAGGTAAGGAGAAACAAAAAGGTTAAAAGCATTACTCTCTATGTCACTCAGAAGTTAAGCCTCACTAATAAAATTTAGAGACTGAAATCACTCACAGTGATGTGTTGGCTTAAAAAATTTGCTACGTGTAAACCTGCAGCCTAACACTTACAAAATGCTGGTGACATTTAACTAATGCTTATTTACAGGCCATAGAAATTATTAACAGCTCTGAAGAAACTTAATCATGCTTAAGCTATAATTCAATACAGAATAAATTATGTGCAGACAATCCAGAAAATGTTACTCTTATACTGAATATGCAAGTATGTAGACCTAGGAACATAGCTCTAATTCAATTACAGCTTTTGGATCTGAAACAGGAAGAACTTGGGTTACTCCTGTTATTCAGTGATTAGCCCAGAGAGCCTTTAAGCCTTATAGCCTATTACTATGTTTTATTATACATTAATTAACAGGACAAAAGAGCAGAGGAGACTAATGTTCCACATATCTTGGGACTAGGTCCTCACAACCAACCTGTGAAGCAATTTTAAAAACAGCCAGAGTGCTAGACTTTGATTTATGCCAACATTTAGAAACCACAATCTATACAACATTTCTTTACTTTCCTAATTTTCAATGTCTCAGTATTAGAGCCTGAATCTGTGCTGTGGCTAGTAACAAGGCAGACTACACTCTGGTTATCAGTCAATGCCAGCTAATTGCACAGATTAATTGTTGTTAACTTTTGGTGGGCTTTGTAAAGGTCTAAGTTTCTAAAAAACATATCGTACAAAATTATCAGTGGTTTACTGAGTTCTTTTATGATAGTCTGCTGCATGTAGCAACGGATAGCACCATAGATGCATCTGCAGCATTCTTAAAGAGAAAGAACGACAACAGAGAGAGGACTGTGATGCCATCTACCCTCTCTCTGTATGGCAAAACAACCCCATTCTTACTCTTATCAGAGTATAACTACAATAAAAACAATAGACTTACTTCACTTTAGGCTTTTTTAAGATACGTGAAGATTTGGTTGTAATTTGTATATTAGAAGCTATTGTCTTTTTCAACTTCTGTCTCCAGAAAAGCTTTATAAACCACCAAAATATTTTCTTATTCTACTTTAAGAAACCACTAAAAAACAGTTTATGTAAAAACAACTTCTTAAATTCTTATTCATCATTCTGATGTTATTTATGTTATTTTTAATGGTTGCTAACAACCAACCACAAACATTATTTAAAAAAGAAAAAGTTAACTCTCTCTAACATTTTTAAGTGAAAATTTGTACCCAGCTTATTCGCACCTTCCAAAGAAGAACTTCAGCCAGGAAAAGGAAAAGTATAATATAATCCTCCATTCAAGCCACCATACTCACCAGTTTTGCCTTAATAGCCCCAGAATCAACACTCTGACCAGTTTTGGCATGTAGCTGAAGTTGAACAGCATGGAGTTGCAAAAGCTGATCATGCACTTCCTTTTCCAATACTGCTTTCTCTGCCTGCGTTTCTGTCAGTTCAGACTTCAGATCAACTAACTGTGCCTGTGAAGATATAATCCATCATAGTAATTAGAGCAATGATTAAATGGGCTCATCAGAACTCTGATACAGATACATCATTTGCTGGTACATATATGCTATACACGATGTAATATAGATAAGAGTACATGCTGTCACAAGTTCCTCTGTAGCCCAACTTAAGCACTTTTGCTTAAGTTGCAGGCTTTTCTACTCCCCAACTGCCACCAAAAATTCATTCATCCACAGACCCAGCGTCAAACAACCATACAGCTGAAAGTAACAGTAGCTGGGTTTTTCCTCATGCAGACAATGGCATGTGATGCTGATGTCCACTGCAAAACAGGGCAATGGCATTAAACCTAGATAGGACATTGCTATTACAACCATAGCAATGTAAACACAATTTAAAACTTTAAAGTTATTAAATCTTATAAAAAAAATATTGATCAAAGTAAAATGACAATTATTAATGCAATGCTGAAATCAAATAACCCAATTTACAATTGGTCTGTTATCAACAGCTTAACTGAAATAGTCAATGAGGTGGGCAAACCAGAAGCCATGAATTAACGTGCCCTTAAAATGCATTTGCAGAAAACCAGGAATAGTTATTAACTCTTAAAAAAGTGGATTTGAAACATTTTAAATATAGTTTACATGTAGTATGTATATCTGGAATAAACATGTTTACCAGGTTACTTGTTATCCTTAAGTTCAAGTAGCATTTTATAAGATAAATATTTTTATATAT
>NW_008796222.1:4233666-4234201 GCF_000699145.1 Aptenodytes forsteri | reverse complement strand
CTCTCATATTAAAGAGGATATTTTAGATAATTTAATAACATTATACCAATGTTCAAATTTGCACTGACTATCAAATTGCAAGCCAACAATCACCCCATTCAACTATATAAATCACTGATTTAAAAGGTCTGTATCAGTTCAACAAAAAAAGGCAGGAAGGATTTGACTATCAGTGGGGAGTACTTACTGGGTCTAACTTTAGGTACATAATTTAGATGGACAGTCTCCTTAAGCCTCCAGCATAATTATCAGACATAAGTAGGCTCTTCCAGAGGTGATTCAGAGCACCTAGATTAGAGTGCAAGTTGATGAGATGGGTCAAGCCAATCTCCAGCTTGCTGCTGCCAAGAAGAATGATCTCCCTTCCTGCCCCCAGCTATGCCCCCTTACCCCACACCTCCGGGTCCGGAGGGTGGGAGATGCCCTGCCCATGAGCTCTGCTGATTTCATAGAATCATAGAATCATTAAGGTTGGAAAAGACCTCTAAGATCATCGAGTCCAACCGTCAACCCAACACCACCATGCCCACTAAAC